>NC_080782.1:236573894-236602143 GCF_028018385.1 Neofelis nebulosa
CCCCAGGGAGAGGGTTTCTGACCTTGCTGTGGGGACGGTGGACAAAACCCCAGCTGTCCTCCCGAGAGGCCGTTCTGGGTACTGCACTCAAGGAGGTCGTGTGTGTCCTGTGAGAGAATTTCATGAAGGGAAACACACAAACCCACCTTTCCTCGCACGTGCAAGCGGCTCGGGCCTGAGCTGGACGCCTGTCGTCCCCCGCCCTGCTCCTCTCCTCACCTTTGAATATCCGCTCTGTGCCCGGTGTGTGCGTGCGTTTTCTAACTTCACTCTCACCGGAACCTCACGGAACTGTGGCTCATAGATGGCAAGTACTCACCCGAGGAAGTCGGGCAGCTCTTAAGGGGGAGATAACATTGCAAGCCGGATTTGCCTGGCTTCCGAATCATGCTTTTGCTGCAATTCCAGAACTTTCTACTCCAGCTCCCACACTGGTTTCCTTTAGGAAACCATGGGCTGATGGGCCCCGGCCTTCTCTCCCGGGCCCTCCCTCCCTGAAGGCCCTCGCTCCCTGCTCCCCTGGGACTTTGGGTGTCTTCTCCTTTGTTTCCTGTTGACCATACCCTTTTGCCTTCTCCTAACCCTAGATTATGCCGGACACAGCATCTGCCGGTTAGTCCCTTTCTCTTGTTCAAGTGATGTCTGATAATATCATGCCACTTTGCATCAGAGGACCTACCTCTCCCCTGCTGGCGGCCTCCCGGATCCTGGGAGGGACAGCTAACAGAGCACTGCCTCTCCTGCTGTGGGGACCAGCTTGGAGGGAAAAGACGGCAAAAGGGAACCAACAAAGCGCCTCCTAGGAGTTTCGCTGGAGACCCTCTTTCCCCCCTGTTGGGGTCGCTAAGCAGGCAAGGTATAAGCCCAGAGAGCCTGGTAGTCTTTCTTTACCAGCAGTTGGTATACAGCCTGCCCAGTTATGAGCTCCATGAGGGCAATGACACTTAGGTGCCTTGCTCACCGTCTTCCCCGGGTTCAGAACGGGACCCCTGTTGACCGCATCTCAGGGCCCAACGACGAAACCGAGGCAGAGAAGGATGGGCCAAGAGAGACACGCGTCTGACGCCCTCGTTTGAACAACGGTGGCGGCCGTGCCTGAAGACGTTCACTTCTCTTTTGTGCTTACGTCAGTCCGTGCTGGGGTTCTGCCACTTGTAACCGAGAGTAGCCGTTGGTCTTGACCAACCCAAGCACGGCCACGTAACTCGGGTTCCCTGGCGAACCTTCCTGCGAGAGCAGTCACACGTAAACGGGGATCTTGGAAGCCACGGCGGCCTCCCAGGGCCTCACGTGCCTCCCTTCGTTTCTGAAGTTCCTTTGGTTCCTCGGACTGCAGACTCCTCGTGGGCAGCGATCGGATTCTGTTATCTCAGTTCTCCAGAGCCTGTCTGTAGGATCTCTCCACAGCGGAGGCCTCGGTCAGTATCTAGACCAGGAGGCCGGGGCGGGGAGGCGGGGGGGGTGGGGCAGGGCTGCTCCTGGCTTTTCGTAAACAGAGAGCCATCCTTGTCAGTGCCTGTCATGGTTTCTGGCATGTGCTACGTGCTCAATAAAAATCTGCTGGATGAATGAACAACAGGAAGTGTCCAGATCCCTTGTAGATCTTGTGAGAAGAGCTGCCCCGGCAACTTGAATGTCTGCGTCCCCGTAAGCATCCCGACTTTTCTTTTCCTCCCATCCAGCATAGTTTATCCTGATTCTCTCTGTCCAGCTTCCTCAGGGTTACCAAGTACAGGGCGGGGCGGGGGAGGGGGGTGCTGTGGCCAGGGTGTGGGTCACACTCGTGACGTTAGGTCTGTTGGTACCCTGCTCCAGGCTGGGGGTCTCCTGAAGGCCCCCTCTCTCAGCGCCTTAATTCCTGGTCGACTCTCCAGCGTCATGGAGAGGGCCTGCTTTGTAGAAAGCTCTGAACGAACGTTTACGGGATGGATGAGCCATGGCTCCATAATCCAGCCTCCCGCTGTCTGCTACCGATCCCAGCCTTCTGGCCCAGCTGGTTGGAAGCTTTGCCCCGGTTCTCCGAGCCGGCCGGGAGTCAGGGAGGACATTTGGGCTGTGGGCAAAGCTGTCTTTTAGAAGAGGTAGCATGGTGGAGGGGTTGCAGGTGAAGAAATGAGATTTCGTCCACACTCTTCCGTGCGTGGGTGGGTGGCCTCGGCTGGATCACTTCTCCTCTCTGGGTTTCTGCCTCCCCAGCAGCCTGGCCTGGGGGCCTGCAAGTGGGACTGAATGAGCCCAAAGGGGCTTTCCAATAGCTGGGTCTCTGCCCCTTTTCCCTGTTGCCCTGAAGAAGGATTGAGTTTGGTGTGCAGGGGGAGCTGGGAGGAGACAGGAGGTGGGTGTCAGGAGCCCGATGGCGTGGGAATGCTCCCAAGCAGGCCCAGACTGGTGCCACTGTCGTACTGATGCTTCCTTAGGGTGGCTCTTGGGGCACATCTAGGGAGACCCCAGGCCCTGATGGTTTTTCCCCCCAGAATGGGATCTCCTACTTCTTTGCGCCGCCACAGCCCGGATCACCACGGTTAGCAACTGGAAGTCTGCAACTGCTCCCCGGTTCATTCATTGCCTTCTGCGTGAATTTCCCGGCATTCCTACTCACTTCAGGCACTGGTGCACACGTGCACAAGGCAGACGTGCTGCCTTCCCTCGCTGCGGTTGAGCGGAAGTGAAGGGTACAAATAAATACGTCACTAGCCCGGTGAAGAGAACAAGGGAGAGCATAAGGGAACGCCAAAGAACAAGAGGAGAGGGGCTATTTAGGCAGGGCAGTCAGTGCCTCTGCAAGAGGTGACGCGTCCGCTGAGACTCGCAGGAAGGGCCTGGGAGGAAATCTGGGAAGGGTGTTACAGGCAGAAGGGACACCCGTGCGTGGGTGGGAAAGAGCAGCCTGGGTCTGAGAAGGAGGGGTGAGGCCAGGGTGAGCAGTGAGGGAGGAGGGAGCAGGAAGCCAGGGGGATGGGCAAGGCGGTCCTCGGAAGCCTCGGGAAGGAGCTTGGAGTTCAAGGACCATCGAGTTCCGGGAGAGGTTTTGAGGGAGGCAGCATCTGAATTTTGTGTGTGGTCCGGATCACACTGCTTCTGACTGCGGAGTGGAGGTTGGCTGCCTGGAGGAGGCTTCGGAAGTCCCGGAGAGAGGCAGGCAGCAGTGGGGGAGAACGACGGACGGCTTTGGTACACGTTTAGGAGGTGGCAGTGGTGGGCTTGGTGACAGAATGGACGAGGGGACTGAGAAGGAGGGCTGACGCTCACTGTCTGGCCCGCGGGAGGTGGTTCTGTGTCTTCAGACGGGAAGCCCGACTGTGGTCCTGGGGGTGGAGGAGAGCTGGGGCCCCCCGTGGGCCTCGGATCGCCCTCGGTCACTCAGCGGCTCCCTTGGTTCCTTCTGACGTGCCAGGCCCGGTCCTACCAGACGGCTCTTGCGCTGACTTCTCCCTCTGCCCGGAACACCGCTTCTCGGAGATCCGCGTGTCTGAGCCCCTCATTTCCTTGCAAACGGTCCTTTCTCAGACCGCACGTCCTTAGTGAGGCTTTCCTGGGCCACCGGGTTTGAAACCGCACCCCTGCCACCGACAAGTCTGCCTTGTTTCCTTAGCAGTCTATGGTTTTGCCCGATGATGTCGCCATCAATAATATACACATCCGTAACAAAGAGCTTGTTTGTCGTGTTTGGGGTTGATTGCCTGTCTCGCCCCACGAGAACGGGAGCTCCAGGAGGGCAGGGGTTTTGTCTGCCTTGTGCACTGTTGTTACTGGGGCATTGAGAACAATTCCTGGCAACTAATTGGCCTCAGAGGTTTGTAGAATGAATGAATGACTCACTTGGGCCGTCCTTAGCACGCGGTGGCTTTTAAAGCCCGGGGGCTGAAGCGAGTGTAAAGGAAGGAGAAAGCTGCAGGGGCGGGAGGAGCGGTAAGTAGAGGAGGGTCAACCGAAGGCATGGGCAGGGATAGCCCACCGAGTTAAGGGGACACCGGAGCCTCATGGAGGCTCAGGAATGAGAGGCCAGGATGGCTTAGCTCTCCTCAAGCTGCTCTCCAGCGGAAGGGATCTTTCCCCCTTCTGTCTGCTCCCATCATTTGTTAGCCTAACACCCGTTGTGGCTCCTTACCCACCTCAGGTAATGCCCCCCACTCCTTAACTTGGCTTTCGACCTTCTCTCTCCAGCCACGTTTCTCCGCACGTCTCCTGCCCCTAACCATGGCAGCTTCGGCCACAAGGGCTAAACTCTCTGTTGTTTACTGAAAGTGCCAACCTCTTCTCTTGGCCGTCAGGACATTTTCACACTCTTTCCTCCTCCGGGGACGCCCCCATCCCGTCTACCCCAAACCCTTCCCTTGGCTGACTCCTAATCCCGGCTCTGGGGCTCAGCTGAGAGGAGGCTTCCCCCAGCAAGTGCTGCCCTCTGAGCTTTAAGGCTGGACTAGGGACTCCTCGTGTGTGTGTGTGTGTGTGTGCATATACGGGCACCACTCCCTGTTCACCTCCATCACAGCATATAAAACACTTCTTACTAACTCTTAACAATGTGCCAGGCATTATTCTAAGCATTTTACCACATTGACACATGTAACGATCTGTATAACCTTCCAAGTGAGGCGACCCTCCGATCTTGACACAGATCAAGAACCTCAGGCAAAGGGAAGTTAAACGGGTGGAAGTCGCCCAGCTGGCAGGTGGCATGGCGGAGCGGGGTGGGAGCCCAGGGGGTTTGAGTCCTGAGTCCACACGGATAACCCTCAGGAGGCACTCCCTCTCTCTGCCTGCTCATTGTCTCCAGCTAAGTGGTTCTTAACGGGAGGTGGTTTCACGCCCTAAGGGACGTGCGGCAATGTCTGGAGACACGTTCAGTGGTCCCAACTGTGGGCAGAGGCCCTGGGATGCTTCCTAATGTCCTACGAGGTGCAAGATGGCACCCCACAGCATAGTCAGCCCCAAGCGTCAGCAGTGCTGAGGCAGCTCCTTCTAGACCCCAGACCCCGCGAGCTTTCTTTGCCTCCTGCCTCCTAGAGCCTCCTCCACCTTCCCCAAGGACTCTGAACCCTGACATTCCAGTTCAGTCCCAAGTCCTCCTCTCTCGTCCATTCAGCCCGGGGCTTCCACACTAGCCTTTCTGAGGGATCTCAAGGGATGGCTCATGTTCTCTGCAGCCAATCGGCGGAGGGGCTCAGCCTCCAAAATGCCTCTGAGCCCATTGCTTCCCACCGCCCTGCCAGCCAGTGCCTCCCAGATCATGGTGCCCCCCAGTCTCTCTCCCCGCTGCCCTGCATTCTCTATCCTCGGAACGATCTGCCTACAGCGTAGTCCCCTGTGTCACAGTACCCTGCTTTCAAGCCTCCCAGAGCCTCCCATCCCACAGCCACGAGCTCCAGCCCCTTACTGGGGCCCTATATCCTCCAGCGCCCCGGCCTCTGGGATGACACCTGCTCACCTCCCCCTGGGGCACTGGGCTCCGTTCTGCCCCTTCAAGGCCCCCGTGCTCCTCCCTGCTGTGGCCTGGTCCTTCTCATCATTCAGGTCTTAGCTCAGACATCTTCTCCCCAGACCCCTGGGTTCAGTCTGCCCGCCACCCCCCCCCCTCCACTGTTCCATATTGTCGTTCCTGGAGGACTCATTTGATGTGTGTGCCCATTTACAAGGCCAGTGGCCATCTGCTGGCCCTGGGGCCCAAGCTGCTTGAGGACTGGGCCCTTCCTCTCCTGCTTGCTGTTGAATACTCTGTGCCTTATACGGTGCTCCGTGTGCGAGTGTTCATAAAGAGCTAACAGAACCACGAATGTGTGTGTCAGTTGCCCGTTCAGCCTCTGCGCTTGAATGTCTCCTGGGCCTCTCCAGCACACCATGGTCAAAGGGACCCGCTCCCTTCCTTACGCCAGCCTCTCCAACCTAGTTCTCTCCATCTTCGTAGGTGACTGGACCATTAATCCCACTGCTCAGGCACCCAGGATCCTGCTCCCAGCCTCACATCCAATCCATCAGCAAGTATCGGCTTCCTTCTCAAAGCAAACCCTGGTCACTACCCTCTACTGCCTTCACAGCTGCTGCCCGCACCCAGACTGCCATGAGCTCTGTCCCGGATGGTCATCTTTCCCCTAACTGGCCTCTTGGCTTCTAACCTCGCTGCCCTGAGCTCTGTTCTCCTCAGAGCAGCCTTTTAGAAACAAACCAGACGATTTCTCCCCCGTTAAGAACTATCCAATGAACAGTTCTTTTTTTCTGGTGGGTTTACCCTCAGAATAAAACCTAAGTTCCGTACCCTCCCCTGAAGACTGCTTTTGATATCGACTTACTTCTCCATCCATGGGGGAGCTCCTTCTCCATCCATGGGGGAGCTCCGCTTTCTGCTTGCCTCCTGCCAGATTGGCCTTTCTTCTCTAGCTTGCATTGCTAAACTCTTTTCCTGCCCCAGGGCCTTTGCACATGCCGAGCCCTCTGCATTGAATTGCCCCTCTTCCAGCTCTTGCCACCTCCATCTCCTTGTCACTCGGAACTTCTCCAGACATTTCTTTTCAGGGAAAGCTCCTTGACCACTCTACTACTGAAAACGGCTCTTCAACAAGTTCAGAACTCTAGCATACCCTGTTTCCTTCGGCAGTCTATAACTGTCTTGTTTATTTGTTCGCTTTTGGGATTTCTTTCCCCTACTGGTATGAAAGCAGCCACCTTGTCTACGCTGGTCACTGCTGTACCCCAGACCGCTGGTCTGGTGCACCGAAAGAATGCAGCAAGCCATGTTTAGTGAATGAATGTGGGTTGAGAAGGCTTCAGAGCTGACCCGCAGCTCCCGACAGGAGCGTTTGCCTTTCAGTGGGGACACCTGAGGAACCTTTTCACTATGGAGACCGAAGCTATTAGACCTGCCCTGAAGATTCAGGGCTCTTTGCAAAGCACGTACTCGTGCTTTCCCATGTGAGGATGATGCACTCACTGAATAAGCGTTCACTGTGCTTCTGCTGTGTGCCCGTCACTTGCTCATGGGATGGTATGTGGGACGGACCTCACAGCCCATCGTCCAGTGGGGCCACGGCTTGGATTCTTCAGAGTGGCTCTAGGCCTGTTGTTGAGGTGGAACGCAGCCCCAGGTTCCGAACTGGGGGACCCCTTTGGGTCTTGACTCTGTATTCAGGCTGTGTGAGCTGACGCACAGGTTTGTCTGAACGGTGGCTCACGGGGAAAATAGAGAGAGTGATTCTAAAGGGCTTGAAGGAGTCAGGCTCTCCTTCAGCCCCTTTCTCCTCTTTCTGGGTCCACTGGCTGTGCTCCAACTGTCCTGAGTCCTCCTGACCCCTCAGGAGGAACTCAGGCACCCTGCCTTCCCACAGCCAAGCCTGATCTACAGGCCCCCTAGCCAAACTTTCCCTGGGGACTTTCAGCGCAAAGAGACTGCCTTCCTGCTGGCCGGTGCTTCCCCAGTGAGCTTATTTCCGGTGACTAGTCAACACCTGCTGCTCAGCTTGGGTGTTATCGTGCAGAAACATTTGCATTTATCAGGGGTCGCAGCTTTGGACCCAAAGGGTAGGTCTTTCATGAAGGATACCAGCTCTGCCGCAAGCAGAGGAGAGAACTTTCCTGGCAGAGGGAAGGGGCCCTTTGCTTGTGGCCCTCGGATCATACCAGGAAGGAGCTGGTTCTCAGTCCAGGGTTGTCCCTGTGAGCTGTCTGGACAACAAGCGTGAGATGGCTGTGTGGTCCCTGTTGCAGTGAGGGGGCCAGTCAGCTGGGCTCCTGTGACCACCCCTTACTTCCCTCGCATCCGTTTTCCATACCGCAGCCATGGCGAGTCCCTCAAAACGCAAATCTGAGGGGCAGCTGGGTGGCGCAAGGAGGCATCCAACTCTTGATTTCGGCTCAGGCCATGAGCTCATGGTTTGTGAGTTCAGGCCCCTCGCTGGGCTCTGTGCTGGCAGCACAGAGCCTGCTGGGGATTCTCTCTCTCCCTCTCTCTCAAAATGAATAAATAAACTTAAAACAAAACCCAAAACAAAACCCAAAAATCTGAGTCAGCCCTCTGCTTAAAACTCTTCCGTGGGTTCCATTGGTCTTAAAACAAAAACCCAAATCCTTAATCCAGCCAACCGGGTTCAGCCCTAAGCCCCTGCCTCGCTCTCCAATGTTACCGTTCCAGGAACTGCCTCTTGCTTTTTGCATTCCCATCCCTGGGACTTTTCTCATTTCCTAGAGAGGGCCTTGTGCCCCCCTACCCCAGTCCCTTTGCATAGGCTGCTCTTTCCTTCACTTCTTTCCATACCTCGATCTTTGCCTACTTAACTCCTCCTCATCCTTAAGATCTCAGGTCTCCCATGTGAGGCTGACTCATTCATTTAATAAATATTCACTGCGCTCCTGGGTGCATGGTCCTTGTTGGGGTTTTCTCTTCTGTCTTCCTCATCTAATTGTGGCTTTTCTTCCAGTTTGTGGTTGATTTGCCTAAAATCTTTCTCCCCTCTCAAACGTAAGCTTCGTACATCAGGATGGTTTTTCTCACCGTTAGCTGATGCCTAGACTAGTCGGTGCTCGACGAATATTTGTGGAATAAGCAAACGCCCGTACGAACAGGGAGGGAATGGTCAGAATCAGCTGGAAGTTCGGGAGAGGCGTCAGGGACTCAGCGGCTGCCCTGACTGTCCACCTTGCCTCTGTGTGACTGTGCCCGGGCGTGCCTGGCACAGGCAGTGCCTAGGCATGGCCACAGTCCCACGGAGACAGCTAGATCTGGCCTCTTATGCCCAGGCGGCCCGGTCAGAATTCCCACATCTCACAAAGGAATGGATTGCATGCACAGGAGGTTTCTCTGCATGAAGAGAAAATCTGAACACGTAATGAATGTGGTAGTTTTGCTAGGGCTGCGGGGCGAATATACCACGATGTCTCATGTTAAATGCTATGTTTACGCCGGTGGCTGAAACAGCAGAAGTTTATCTTTCTCCCGGTTCTGGAGGCCGGATGTTGAGGAGCCAAATGTCGGCAGGTGGGGTTCTCCCGAGGCCTTTTTCCTCGCCTTGCAGGTGGCCACCTTCTCGCCGTGTCCTTCCTTGGTCCTTTGCTGCGTTGCGGGCGCACGTCTGTGTCCAAACTGCCTCTTCCGAGGAGGACAACACCAGGCAGATCGAATTAGGACCCACTCAGTAGCCTCACTTTAATTTTGTTGCCTTTTTAGAGGCCACGTCTCTAAATATAGCCACATTCTGAGGTGTTGGGGGTTAGGACTTAAACCTACGTGTCGGGGGTGGGGGCGGGGGAGACACAGTTCGGCCCGAAACAGTGGGTGACAGAAGCGGGTCACGATCTGATCCCAAGCCGGAACAGGAGACACACGGAATGGAAAGCATTCCCGGACACGGACCTCGATGAGGTTCGAGTAAGACCACGGCCAGCGCTTTCAGCCCCACGGCCAGACTTGTACCCCCCGGAAAGCACAACGCTGTGGTCATGGAACACGCTTTCTGCTCACCCCTCGGTGGCTCAGAACATGCGTCCACGACCTCTAGGCGGTTTGCTGGGAAGCCCTGGCCCACGCTGCCCTGACTCGTGCAGGAGCTAACGGGCAGGCGGACCGGGGCACCCAGCTCACTCTGAGCCTGCTCTGAGGGTAACAGACAAGAGGCCACGGGGGTGGGGTAGGGGGGGAGCTGATCTGCGTTTCTGGGGAAGGAAGCTCCGGGGCTGGCTGGCTTTGCTGACTGTGGGCTCTTCAGAGAAGTGGTTTTGAGGAGGGCTAGACAAAGGCCCCAGCGTGACTTTGGAAGACAAAGGGTGGGCCGAGAAGAAGCAAGAAGCGTGGAGAGGGGATGCCCTGGGAGGCTGGGGGAGGAAGTGGACCCCAGGGCCGAGCAAGGTTGGCGCAGTTGGGGAGGCCAGACCAAGACGGATGAGGAAACACGCGTCAAGAGAAACAATGTTCAGGAATCGGTACTTGGGCTTCGTTCACCTCCCTCCAGGCAGGGAGGAGGTGAACCTGCACACACACACACACACACACACACACGGTGCTCGCTGAGTGCCAGGGCCCCAGGGACACAGAGTGCAGTAAGAACCCGTGTCTTGTCTTGAGGGGTGGCTTTTAGCTGGGGAGACACATGGGTGCGATTCACTGTGGTCAGAGTCCAGCCTAGCGCCCAGCAGGGACTGATGGAGGCAGGGCAATGCCACATAGAGGCAGGGACAGAGGGCCCCGGGGCTCCCAGAGAGGGACAGGCCCAGCAGCGACTGATCTGTCGAGGGCAGTGCCGCATAGAGGCAGGGACAGAGGGCCTCCCTGAGAGGGGCAGGGCTGATCCCACCTGGGGAGGGCCAGATGGCTTCTCAGAGGAGGCCCGGTAGGCTTTTGCCAGGTCGGGAGTGGGAGGGACAGAAGGTCACAGGCGGCCAGTGTCGTGGGGGCCTTACACACGTGCACTTAGAATGGGGGGTCGGAGGCACGTCTGCCCTCCGGCCACTTTCTGATTGTGGCCGACATCTTACTTCAGCCTGTTTGTGTGTCGGGCCTCCTGCATTCCGAACCTAATTGGGCACGCCTGCTCGTAGGGCCCTTTATGGTGTGCACACCCCTGTCAGGCATCCAAAGACGGTGTGACTGGGAATTTGCTATTAAGCTGTATTATTGAGTTCGCAAACCCAACTCTCAGAAATCTCACCAAACAAGGGATTTGCAAAACAGTTTCCAACAGAGCCGTGCCCACTACATTTCCCATGACAATCAGCTTGTTTACCCCTCGAAGGTACACTCTAACCGCTGTTGACACGCTCATTTGCATGCCAATACCCAGAATGCTTTTCTAGCCCCACGGAGCTTGGATTCTGCCAGGGAGCTGAAAGGTTTATTTACACATACAATACATGACAACTTCATTTTCCGAAGCATCTTTCACGCAAACCGTATCCCCAAAGTGCCTCAAGTGGGTGAAAGAACGTCAAAATCCGTTTGGAGTTTCAACCCCTTCTTGCCGGGCTGATGCAGATAGAGTTGCGATCACTTGTTCGTGCTCAGATTCACGTTTTAATTAACAGATGCTGGAAGGAAGTGGGATTTCAGTTACTCGGCAAGTGTCATGAGGTGCTGGGTATTTTGGGCCAAGGTTACCAAGAGAAATCATGCGGCCAAAGATAGATTCGCGGTTGTCAGCACAGTACAGAGACCTCCTGTGCACAGCAGACCGAACTAAGGATCACAGAGGGGCTTGCGACCAGGTGACTTTCTTAGTGGCCGGATCTCCTTTGCACTGTGGCCCACGAGGTGACATGAATGTAGGCTGTAGGCTAGGCTTTGGTCATAATGGCACGGGTGATAGAAACATACATAGCTACGTGCCATTTTCCAATTTTAAGAGTGTCATGGGGGAAAAAAAAGATGGAAACTTGGAAACTTTCAGGAGCAGGTGGGCTGGGCTTTCGTAGTTACTCCATGGTGGAAGGGGACACTTCCCTGCCTTTTTCTCCACAGAGGAAAGCAATGGAAGATTCCCTTAGGGAAGCCAGGTTGGAAGGTATCATGTGGGAAATTGTCAGATTTTGTGTCAAATGCAACTTTACAAAAAAAAATTTTTTTTTAATGTTTATTAACGGAGAGAGACAGAGCATGAGCGGGGGAAGGGCAGAGAGAGAGGGAGACCCAGAATCCGAAGCAGGCTCCAGGCTCCGAGCCGTCAGCCCAGAGCCCGACGCGGGGCTCGAACTCACGGACCGTGAGATCGTGGCCTGAGCCACCCAGGCGCCCCTCAAATGCAACTTTTGAAATGGTCCGGTGTTTTATTTTTTGAATCACTTCTGTAGACAGGAGACTTAGATATTGGGGTGAGTAGGAGAGGGAGACCGTGATGTGAGAGACCTCCTGGTTATTTGAAATGGTTACGGATACCCAGGTGGTTACCTTGGATGGACAACAAGTGAACAGCTTCCAAAGCTAGCTCACAGAGAGGAGGAGACACTTTGAAAGGTTAAGAGCATGAGCCCTGCAGTTGGACTTCCAGATCCAGATTCCGCTTTCTCTGTGGGCGAGCAGTATGATCTTGGAGAGTCATTGAGTCTCTCTGTGCCTCAGTGTTTTCTTTTTTTTTCATCTGTGGAATGGGGATTATAGTAATTCCTGCCTCGTGGAGTTGGCATGAGGATTAAGAAGGTCAATGTATGCCTGGCAATTAGTAAGCATTCAGTAAGCGCTAAATTATCCATTAAGTATTGGCTGCTATTATTTTTTAAACCTTTTTTTTTTAACGTTTCTTCATCTTTGAGAGAGAGGGGGAGAGCGTGCACAAGTTGGGGAGGGGCAGAGATAGAGGGAGACACAGAATCCAAAGCAGGCTGCAGGCTCTAAGCTGAAGCACAGAGCCCGATGGGGGGCTCGAACTCATGAACCTCGAGATCATGACCTGAGTTGAAGTCGGAGGCTTAACTGAATGAGCCACCCGGACGCCCCAGCTGCTATTATTTTTAATATCCTACAACAGCCCTTCTCAAATGCTTTGGTCTTGGAACCCCTTAGCAATCTGAAAAAGCATCGAGGACTCCAAAGAACTTTGGTTTGCATGGGATGATATATCCCATGTAAATTATATTAAGATATAATAAGATTTGCAGTATGAAAATTATAACAGAACATTTGAAAATATTTATTAATGGATTTTCAACGATAAACCCATTCCTAAATGTTTATAATAACACACACTCCTAACATGTTTTATGTACCAGTTATGTGAAAATAACTATAATTTCCAAAACAAAATATTTAGTTGCAAGAAAGACATTGTTTGTATTTTGGCAAATCTCTTTAATGTCTGGCTCCATAGGAGACAGATGAATTCTCACACGTCCTTCTGCACTCAGCGTTTTGTGAGATGCTGTTTCGCTTGCCATATATCAGGAAAATCAGCCTCAGATAAATACGCAGCTAAAAATGGAGGGGTATCAGATGATTTCACCCGTATGTGGAATTTAAGAAACAAAGTAGATGAACATATGGGAGCGAGGGGAAAAAGAAAAGAGAGAGAGAGAAATAAGCCATAAGAGAGTCTTTAAGATAGAGAACAAACTGAGGGGTGATGGAAGGAGGTAGTGGGGGGATGGGCTAGATGGGTGATGGGCATTAAGGAGGGTGCTTGTTATGATGAGCCCTGAGTGTTGTAAGTGATGCATCACTGAATTCTACTCCTGAAACTTATATTGCACTGTATGTTAACTAACTGGAATTTAAATACAAATTTGAAAAAAAAAGTGGAGGGGTATTTTAATAACCCTTTCATTTAATTACGGAAGGTTTTCTTGATAGTGTACCAAAACATGAAAAGGGGGTAGTTTCTTGAATGTTCGTTACAATGTGGAATCTGAAATTACATCAATAAAATTTGCGTGCTCTGTTACATTGCAGTCTGCTGGTCTGCCGTATACTTTGGGGAGGGGCAGAGATAGAGGGAGACACAGAATCCAAAGCAGGACCTTTACCCGTGCTTGATTTTGTAGCCCCATAACGTTGATCGTCTGGAAAATGTTGGTTCACTGAGTTAATGCTTCATGCGTATGCTGACACATTTCATTATTTAACACTAAACAATTCGTCTACGTTAATGTCATCATCTCATGAGAAAAATCCAAGTATCGAGAAGATGTTAAGTTTGCAGTGGGGTCCATATATTCCAACATTCCAATTTTTGCTTAAAATCTCGAATTTTATCACCAGCAGCGTATATTATCCGTTTTTTTTCCCCTTAAGTTATCAGGCTTACTTTGTTTTCAAGGAAATGTCTACCAAACACCCAAGTCTGAATAATTAGTTTGCCCATTAGTTCTTCTTCCGCGTAAAACGGTTTCTCATGAAACAAACCCCAGCTAGTTCACCTTTCTACTCAACCAGTCACCTGATGGGTCTTTTCGTCACAACCACTGTTTTTCGTACGTTCATTTGCAGCAGGTAGAAACTTACCATTTCATCTCAGAGAATCTTAAAAGGGGGTATCTTCAAAGTTGAAAGGCATGTCTTCGAAGTTGAGCGTTCATCAAATGGTCATTACAACCGCTTTATTGTGAACATTCTCAGGTGCAGCTAGATATTTTTTTTTTTTTTTTTTTTTTTATTTTTTTACCCTGGGTGCGGAGGGGTCAAGGATACAGGGGCCGCTGCCTTGATTTGTCTCAGGCACAGGCAGTTTTCCCTGCCATCGCTATGGTACCACCAATGCAGATATTACGCAGTGAATGGAGATCCCAGTATTCTTAGGAAAATAGCTTTGGCCTCTTGGACCCCCCCCGCAAGAGTCTCAGAGAAGCCCAGGGATGCGTGGCTCACGCTTGGTGAACCACACGGCACGATAACATGGGGTAGACACTGGTATTCAGGGTGGACATCGAGTTTTGTCCGTCCCACCTCCGTTCTTTCCTTGCGAGACCCAACTCTCATTTGCCGTGTTCAGCTGGGGCCTCTGATCACAGTATCCGCCCGAGTGCGACCCCGGCCCGTGGTCACAGGACTGGCACGTGAGCCGGGCGGGATGGATCTGTGGCGAAAATGGTTATCACCTCGGACGACCGGTGTCGCCCTCTAGGGCTGCCACGACATGCCACTTGCCGTCACTGTAGGACTTTGGGCAAGAGAGGGATACTCTTTTGTCGGGACCATTTAGCTGGAATGAGGGAAGCCTGGAGCTGACCGTTGCCATCACTCCTTTTTGCCTACCCCCTACCCCCTACCCCCTCGCTCCCACCCTGCAAGGAGAAAGCCTGTCCACAGCATGAAAGAATAAAGCCCGCACAGAGAGAGGAGCGAAGTTGAAGGATAGGGAGAAAGGGCGAGAGATCTCACCACCTCGCTATGTCCCTGGAGCTCCTGAGGACAGTGCCGCTCGGCCCTTAATTGGTTCCGTGAGCCAATAGGTACCTTTTGGCTTAAAGTGGTTTAAATCCAGTGTCTGACCCTATCAGTAAAGAGCCGTGATGAGCAGAGTTAGCAGGCGCCAGGAGGCCATTCGTAACTACACGAAGAATCTTCGGGGTGAAGGAGAATTTCAGAGAATGTCTTCTCCCTGGTGGGTCAGAGCAAAGTATCGCGGACTGTGCAGGTCTGTGAATGGGTGTACACATTGAATGGGCGGACAACCGCCTCAAGGAGGCACGGCCAAGGGCGCCTGGGTGGCTCAGTCGGTTGAGCGTCCGACTTCGGCTCAGGTCGTGATCTCACGGTTCGTGCGTCTGAGCCCCGAGTCGGGCTCTGTGCTGACGGCTCGGAGCCTGGAGCCTGCTTCAGATTCTGGGTCTCCCTCTCTCTCTGCCCCTCCCCCGCTCATGCTGTCTCTCTCTGTCTCTCAAAAATAAATAAACATTAAAAAAAAAAAATCAAAGAGGCATGGCCAGACAGGAAGAACAGAGATCTCGTATCCTGAGTCTCCATGTGGGCCTGAGCATGGCTTCCCTGCAGGTGTGGGAGATGGGAAGAAACACCATTCCTGCTCTCCCCAGGAAGCCCCGTGCTGCTCCAGGAAGAGGCAGCTCATGCTCTCATGCTCCGGTTGTGACTCATGCTGTGGCAACTGGATGATGAATTCCGAAACCATCCACCAGAGTCTAAACGCTCCCGTGTGGCGAAAGGGCAGGTGCATGGGCCACAGCAGTGGTCACAAAGAGCAGTGGTCCAGGGAATCCTATTTAAGTAGTACCAGCCACTTGGTCAGAACTGATACTCGGTTTCAGGGACAGACAGTCGTCTTTGTCCCAGGTCCGTTGACAATCCCATGCAGGTTTTGAATGGCTCATATATAGCACGGATTACTGCATCACTCCAAGTTCTTGGTTGCAGACCACCGAAATGAATTCCAGCTACTGAAGCAGACCAAGTACTGAATGGAAGGTCACCTAGTAGTTCCCAGAGTCAATGCAAAGTATCAGGGAAATGGCTGGAAATCGCGCAGGAAGGAAGAGAAGGTATAGCCAGCGTCTCGCCCTGGACTATCCCTCCTACCATTGTCATAGGTCATCTGCCATCACTCAGAGGCTCTTAACTTTATGGGCATAGGAAATTATCTCCGACATGCCTCTCTGTGTCACTCTTCCTTAGAGTCAGACTTCTGGGGGAAGCGTTGGGCCCAAGTCCTGTGCACAGGCCTGATCTGCTGGGGAAGGAGGAGAGAAGTAAATATCTAGTCCCCACTGGATCCCCACTCCCCACTCCCCACTCCCCCCTGGGGAGAACTCCCACAACGCGCAGAGGTCTACCTCGGTGGATGCCTGCTTTCTTCCAGAGCTAACTTTAATTTATATTTGACAAAATAAAATCTAGATGATTATCAGAAAGAGGAGGGATGCTAGTCATAAAAAGGAAAAAAAAAAACAACCCAGTGATGCCGGTTGTAACTCTTGACTTTAGAGAAGGGAAAAACCAATGATTCAGGAGGATCATGATTTGTCCAAAGTTATAGAATTCGGGGCCTGACAGAGTCTGGACCTCAAGTTCTTGACTGCTAGTCTAGGGCTCTTTCCTCTCCAATCTTCTATTCTTGCATGAGCATGGAAGGATCCAGAGAGCTCTCATCCGGGTCAGAGTTTGTATTGGTGTATTAAGGCTGCCAGGCAAAACACCACAGACCGGGTGGCTGAACCCACAGAGATTTATTTTCTCTCAGTTATGAGGGTCGAAGGTCCCAGAGCAATGTGCTGGCAGGCTTAGTGTCTCCTGAGACCTCTCTCCTTGGCCTGCAGGTGGCTGCATTCTCCCTGTGTCTTCACGTGGTCGTCCCTCGTGTGTGCATGTGTCTGGAGTCTCTCTTCTCTTCCAGATGCGAGCCATATTAGATTAGGGCCCACCCATGTGACCTCATTTAATTACCTCTTCAAAGACCCTATTTCCAAATGCAGTTACATTATGAGAATACTAGGTGTTTGGGCCTCCTCATGTAAATTTGGAGGCAGGGAGACACCAATTCATCCATAACAGGGCTCCTCTAGAAATTCATAACATCACGGAACCAAGGAGACAGGCATCTACTTCTGTCTGGCACCTTTCGGTGCAAATGAGCCAATGATGGAGGTAGCCTCTGTCTCCCAAGGTCTTCACAGCCTGAAGCTCTATGGGACCAGCCAGGGAAGCTCCTCACTGCAGGACTGCTCGAGTGAGCCCTACGTGTTCAAATTCTACCCAGGCTGATCAGTTGTCCCCTGAATGTGGTGGGACAGGACAGGACCTTCCTTACCCACTACGGCCTGAAATGGATGACAAGTCAATGGCTCCCTAGCACACCTCAGAGGGCACATCCTCCCTTGAGCTGGGAAGTTCCGCTCACACAATTGATTTCTAGTTTTAGACTTTCAGGCGTTGACAAAACAGATAAGGAGTATGCTTCAGGAAGAACCATTATGGTGGTGATGAGTGTGTGTGTGTGTGTGTGTGTGTGCGTGCACACGTGCCTATGCTTTTGCACGCATGTGACTGGGGGGAGGGGGTGCCAACTTAGGCTCCTGAAAAATTTCCCCCAAGAGGTTGTAGGCATCCATGGACATGACTGAAGAGGGATCCTAGTTTTCTACAGGTCACGAGACAAATGGATAGAATATTCTTGCAAAGGCTTCAGTGGCTCTGTAAACTCTACTCGGCCAGCAAGCCTGTGACCGATTCACCCTTTCAATCCACATGCCCAAAGCTGTATAGACTAGCTGACATGCTCCTACTATGCAGCCATTTTTTGGTGTCTCCCCGATTGTCCCCCCTCCCACACGGTTTGTCTTTCCCGTTCCTCCTCTCACACCACATCTCGGTGCACAGTCCAATATCCTGGATATAGAAGGTACATCTATTCAAAAACGGATAATTGAAGGAAAGGTAGAATGGTGTGCTCAGAGCTAGATTACCAAATCCTGGACCCCATGGACTGGCAAGGAAATCTATGGGAAAAAAATCAGCAGAAAATACATGGGTCTAAATCAGTGATTCTCAACCTTAAGTGGTTTTTGCCTCCAGAGGACAGTTGATAATATCTGGAGACATCTTTAGCTGTCACACTGATGGGGGGGGGGGGAGGAGTGCCACTGGCATCTGGTGGGTGGAGGCCAGGGATGCTGCTAAACATCTTGCAATGCACAGACAGGCTCCCATAAGGAAGAATTCTTTGGCTCAAAATGTCAATAGCGGAGAGGTCGAGGAACTGATCTTAATGAAGGTGGAAAGAGGTCTCCCATTTGGACTTCAGTGACTCCCAGCACCTGGGCAGTGCTCACAGAGGGGAGCTGTTACTTATTCTCTGAATGACTGACTTTGGGGAGTCCTGGAAATGTTTGCCCCTGTGTGCTCTCTCCAGCCTTGGCGATAGATTCAGGTCCGAGCCTGTCTGTGAGTGGTCACTTCTTGCGGTCAGTAAATTATTCAGCACCAACTATGCCTTAGGCACAGCTATAAGCATGACAAGTAACAACAACAACAACTACAACAACATTAGTTAACATTTATTGAAACTTGGCAGATATTGTGCTTAGCATTCTCTGTGAAGTCTATCCTTTAATATTGCACAACAACCCTGCGAAGGAACTATTACCGTGATCCCCATTTACAGAAGAAGAGATTGAGGTTTAGGAAGGACCGGTGGCTTGCCCAAGGTTACCCAGCTTGTAAGGAAACGGTGGAGACGCATTGCGAAGTCATGCCCTTGGATTCTAGGGTCCACACTCCTAGCCATTAAACTGCTCAGAGGAAAGAAAGCGGCTGTCCCCGAAATAGGTAGGATCCGGCGGGGTCTGCATTGTGGATCAGCCACACTAGGTGGAAATTGCCAGGAAATTTCATCCTAACCCAGGTTGGTTTGAATTTCGTAATTTGACTTGCAAGCCCCAACCTCCAGCGCAAAACACTGTGCGCTCAAAGACTGGGTTCTGTGTCCCTAGATGAGAAGTTCCGGTTTCTGGTAGCCCCGGGAGGTCGGTCGGCGCGCGCCTCGTCCTCTTCCCAAACCACGGGTGGCCTCGGTCCCGATCGAGGCAGGGTGAAGAGCGTTTGCACCGAAGCGTGTTGGCACTCACCAGCCCGTCGCGGCTCCTGCAGGCGGCGGCTGGCCGCCTCGAGCTCTTGCGCGCCGCCTCCGAGCTCCCCAGCGCTGCGCTCCTGCCACCGCCTTGGTAACCCCGCTGCGGCGACGGCGGCAAGGACGCGGCGTCTTCTCCAAACGCTCTTCCGGACAGCGCACCAGAAAACGCAAAGGCTGCTGCTCTTCTGGCAGCGGGACAGAGGGATAAAGCCTCGGATAGGCAAAGCTGAGAGGAAGCAAGGCACGCTCCTTGGAGAACTGGACCCACCCGGACCCGGCCGGTGGCGCTGGCTCTGCAGCTTTTGTGAGCAGCTGGGAACAAGAGGGACGTTCGCCTCCAGTGACAAAACTGAAGCACTTGGGATAGGGAGTACGCCTGAGGTTGGGGGGCCGGTGGCCAGCCTCTTCACATTCCTCCAAGTTCCATTTCCATCTTCCTCTAGAGCCACCGCCCCATCCTCAACCCAGGGCCCGCCTCCCCTTTCTGATCTCGAGGTCTGTCACTGAAAACTGGAGACAGCCTGTCCTGGGGCACCGGGCCACCCCCCTCCTGGAACCCAGGGAAGGAGCTGGTTCAAAGCCAGCCCTTCACATTCACCGTGGACCTGTTTCCTAAAGGCCATTGCTCCCCCTGGGTGCCCCAAACCACAGTCAAAGGCAGAACCGGTGGGTTGCTGGTAGCTAAAGGATGTGAAACTTCACTCACCCACGGGTTCTTGGAGGAGCGTGTCAGCCAAAAAACTCAGAAAACGTCAGGATCATTGATAATAAAACATTAGATGGGATCCAATTCGTGTATGCTTCAAAGTATGGTGGCTTCCTTTATATATTGGTACAATGCCCCCTCCTGGGAGGCGGACAACTGGTCCCCGGTGTGAGACTGGAGCTCAGACTGAGGAAGACGGAGGGGGAACCAGGGAGCAAGCAGAGAATCAGACTGACTCTCATCTGTCTCCGGCACAACCCAGGCGTCTTGATCCGGGAAAAACCAGGAATGCCCTATCGTGGGAAGCCAGATGGCACACGCCTTTATTCTAGGAGAGCCGGAGAGAGAGCCTGTCCTCAGCTTGACTGAAGGAAAAGACCAAAGGTTTTAGACATGAACCCTGCCTGTGCCCAAAAACCCCAACTGGAGCCTCTTTCTCATGAAAAAAGCGAGTGTTTGCTTTGCCTAGACATTGGAAGTCCCGCGCTCCCCAGGGTGTGCGTATGGGTGTGTGTGTGTGTGTGGAGGGGGGTGATTGGCAGGGAGCCGTCTGGCAGGAAAAGAAATGGCCCAGTTTTCCAGGAGGCAGAATAGGAGTCTTCTGAGGGTCGTGAGAACCCAGATCCTCTGTCTCCCATGTCCCATTGCCAGAGCAGCAGAAATACTGCACTCTGGGGCTGTGCCCTCTCTGCCTGGACAGAAACCCCAGCGCGTCCTTCTCGTCCACGTAACGCATGAAGACCCTGCATGTCCCCCCAAGGAGGGTTGGGGTGTTGACTCTAAGTCCTAGTGAGCTGTGGGGGGTGTAACAAAAACGGGCGAGGACATAGGTGCTGGACCCTAGCCGGGACTTGGATGCTCTGCGTCCTCAGAATCTCGGACGCACAGTCTGATAGAATTTGCCTCAAAGCAAAGCAAGGGGGCTGTTCTGAGAGAAGGCCTCACCATCCTGGTGGGCATTTGTTCCTAACAAATACGGTAGATAAAAAGCAATTGATAAACATTATCAGTCAGGGCGCAGCGAAGGAAGGATGGAGTTCTCCCGCTCTCGAGAAAGAGTTGGTCGCTGCCCTCGGGGATGGTGGTGGGGACCACCAGAGAGCGCTGCTGGGGGGCCAGATCCAGGGCAGGAAGGGAGCCCTGGGTGGGGGGAGGGTCCGGACTAGAGGCACAGTGGGGGTGGGGGGTGGGGTGGGGTGGGGGGAGTGCTTTCCTTCCTTCCTTCAGACATGGAGCCAGTGCACTTTGGCCAGAGCCCGACCAGAGACTAGGGAGTGTACGGGCCAGGGGACCCAGAAGGCAGAGTCCTCGCCAGCTTAGGGTGCAGAGAGGGACTGGTGGACCAGCGAGGACAGGACCTCGGACCCGTCATCCCATCCCCGCCCTGACCCAGCTGGAAGTCTCAACCCAGGTGGGTGCCTGTGCAGTCCAGAGCGAGGCCTGGGGTCCAGAGCCACGTGGAGTTCTAAGAAAAAAAAAAGTTTATTTAAAATTTTGTACATAAATAAATAAATAAATATCTTCTGGTATTACAGAGACCGTACAACGACAAGCTAGACCAGGGCGGGGCAGGCGTCTGGGGTCTGGGGAAGAGGGGGTCTCCAGAGGCCCAGAGCCCCGGGACCTATTTAGGGGAATGCAGAGCATCTCCAAAAAAATGTGAGTGGGTTTCCCCGACCCAGAGGCCACGGGGGGGGGGGGTGGATTTCTCTTGTGGGAGGGGAGCTGCAGTGCCAGCGAGGCTTGATTAAGGGGCAAACGGGCCCACTGACCATGGAGTAGGCCCCCACGAGAACGGGGGGTGGGGACGGAAAGGAAAAGAAAACCAGTAACAACAAGAGTTCGTAAGCGTGTGTGTGGGGGGGGTGGTCGTGGAACAAGTGAGTATGGAGAGAAAGAAGTAAAAGGGGCAGGGTGGGGGTGGCCAGCGGTTGTCGACGAGTGAGAGGTCCAGCTTGACCCAGGGTGGAGGGGAGTAGAGGAAGCGAGAAAGCCTGAGCCAGTCCAGAGAGGTCGCGCGGGGAGGCGCCAGCGGCCAGCAAGGCGCAGGGCCGGCCGCCATGCCCGCGGGGCCCGCTGTGCTGCAGGGCTGAGAAAGACTCCAGCCCTTGCAGGATTCACAGCTTGGCGTTCGCTTTGGAGGGCCGCCGGCCCTGGGGTGGGGATACCAGCGTCAGGTCTCTGCCAGGCTCTTGTCGCTGCCCAGGGTCACCCCCCCCCCCCCCCCCGCAAACCCTTGCCAAACCCGTGCGTGGCCGCGGCTTGGCAGCGGGTGCCTGGGAACCGGTACTTCGTCCCAGGGCCAGTCTTTGAGACTCGGGGAGGGCCTGGGGTGGGCGACCTGGGCAGGCGTGCGCCTAGGGAGTGACCGTGAGATCCCGGTCGTCTTTCCCCGAAGAGGACGGAGACATGGGCAATTCGTCGTCATCCTCGGAGCACTTGGCTGAGGACAGCGACGCGCATTTGCAGCTTTGCGGCGCGCCGGGGCCGGCACCCGCGCTCCCGCCGCCTCCGCGGTGGTTGCTGCCTTTGCCCTCCTTCTTGTGCTTCACCCGGCGGTTCTGGAACCATATCTTCACCTGCTTCTCGGACAGATTCAGGTAGGTCGCGATCTCAATGCGGCGTAGGCGAGACAGGTACATGTTGGAGGCGAACTCGCGCTCCAGCTGTAGCAGCTGCGTGCTGGTGAACGCTGTGCGCACCCTCTTGCTGCTGGGCAGCTGGTTGGAACTGCTGTCTGAAGGGGGTGGGGTGCAGAGAGGGAAGCGATCAGACGCCTGCGTTGAGGGCCCAATCCTCCGGTAGGCGCCCAGTAGAATCCCGGGACTTCCGTCTCTCACCCACCTCTTGGCCCCAAACGAGATGCACAGCAGCGTTACCGCGGGCGCCTCCTGGCTGAGCGGCGGGACCCCGGTACTCCCAGAGTCACACGGCCTCGGCACTACTTTATGGGGCGCCCTGAACCTCAGCCCCCGCTCCCTCCTGCGCGCCGCCTCCGAGACCCGGACCTTCTGCCCTCACCCTCCCTCCTGGGTCCTGTCCCAACCCTGCAAAGGCACACGACCCTGATTGCACCCCCGCACCCCCACCCCCACCCCCCGGGTCCCAGCGTGACTCTCCTCGTCTCCAGAACGCCCAGGGACCCTCCTCTCCTATCCCTGGCTCGCCAACTGTCCTCGGGTCCCCTATGCCCTGTCCCCCTGCGCAGCGTCCCGGCTTACCCACGGAGATGCAGTGGAACTGCCTGGGGTCGGGAAGTGGATAGGAGGTCTGGTAGAGCGCGGCGGCGGCGGCGGCGGCGGCGGAGGGGCCGTGAGCGACCCCGGGCGACACGGCCGAGTGCTGGCGGCCTAGGGGCGCGTGGCAGTACTGCGAGCCGAAGGGCGGGAAGGACGCCTTGAGCAGAGGCAGCGCGGGCGGCCCCGGGGGCCCGTGCAGCTGCGAGGCGGTGACGCAAAGCGGGCACACGCACAGCAGCCCAGCTTTGCGCGCGTGGCAGGCGCCGGGCGAGAGGCCGTGCAGGGCGTGCGGCGGGGGCACGGCGTAGGGAAAGAGCGGCGGCGGGCTGCCCTCCGGGGCTTTCTTCTCGCCCGCCTCGCGCAGCACCAGCGAGTCCACCAGGAAGGAGCGCGGCATGGCCCCGGTGCGCGGTCGCCCCGCCGCCAGCCGGCTCGCTGCGCCCCGCGGACTCCGCGGCTCCCCGCGCCCTTCCCCGGGCAGCGGCCGCGCGCTGTTGCCGGGTCGCGGGAGGCTGGAGGCGCCGCCGAGGCCAAGGCTGAAGCCGCCGCCGCCGCCGCCGCCGCCGCCGCCCGAAGAGCTCGGGGTGCTGGCCAGCACTAGTGGTGCTGAAAGGCGCCGGCGGCGCCGCTTAAATAGGACTATTGCCATGTGATGGGCTACGCCAGGAGCGGCCGGGGCCTCTCAATAGGGTTTTTGTGCCTTTTCTCTTGGCATTCACTCTGCACGCTTCCTCATTATTTCACTTGTTAACTAAATGAACTGCATAATGTACTCTATTCTTGTCAACCCCACCCACGCCGTAACAGGCGCCCTCGCCCCCTCCTCTCCCTTTTGCGGGTTTATTTTCTCATTCTCCCGCGATTTAATATTCTTTTCTTTCTCTTTATTCCTTACTCCCCTTTGGCTTTGCACTGGCGATCGGCAGGTTTATCTTATTGATTTTGTACCCCCACTGCCTCACTTCCACAGATTCCCATGGGCGCACACCCCAGCTCCCTGCGCATTCCGTCTCCATCCCCTTCCTTCTCTCATCTACCCCTGCTCCCCAAGATCATGCTCCCTCCACTCAGTTTGCTCAGTTCCGCGTGGTGCACCCCGCGGGTGTCCCTACAGCCGGTGTCTGATTTCCACCTGTGGAATCCCTTCCCCTCTCCCTGAGGGGGAGGACCCGGGGCTCTGGCAGCCGAGAGGCGCTGCTGGAGAGAGAGAAAAAAGGGGGCTCGGTATTCCTTATCCAGCGCTAGTCCCAAGGCTGTCTTTCTGTTTTAAGTTTCTCCAAGTCTTAACTCTGATGCTGCCCTTAACGCCCAGTCTTTGTTCGGTAGATGTTGGTCAGCCATTCTCTTCCTTTGGACGGCAGTGCTGTGGATGTCAAGTGGAGGATAGCCTCTGAGAGTCTGGGACAGGGACAGGGAACGGGGAATGGAAGCCTACACTGCGAAGATCGAGATCTCGCACCCCAGCAGAAGAGGCGAGTGTAGATGCTCTGCTGGGCGTAGATCTTTCCGGGGGCTCTCTCCACTCGCCCACACTCCCATAGACTCGCGGGTGCGCTCGGAAACCAGTGCTTTCCTGAAGTTTGCCCCACAGGAGCGGGGCGAAGGGCAGTTGTACTCCCAGCTTCTGCTGCTTTTGCCCAACCCGACCGACCTCCCCTGTCCCCAGGACCTTCTCCTGCCGCGTCGCTCTCTTCTTTCTGGCCACACAATGGTTAAACAACTTCAAACGCCTGGCGCTGTGTACACAGCTTCAGCCTTTTAAATAGTCCCCGGACTCAAAGCTGCTTCGCCAAGGAACTTTTTCCATACAATGGGAAATTAGCATAAATATTTCGAATTTACAGCCCCGGACTTTTCACCGAAGTCGGTTACTTTCGATTTTATTGGAACCAAATCGCTGCAGTCACCTGCTCAGGGCTCTGAATGGAATTGTGAGAAATAAAGGGGGAAGCTTTTCCGCGGTGGGGGTGGGAGGTGGGGGGTGGGGGTGGTGGAAATCAGTGCTCGGGAGCAAGACTGCCCCAGATTGAAGCATTTACATGGTTTTTCATCATTGGTGACATCTTTACGATAACAATAGCAACAAATTATAACTGATTAAAAAGCAAAGGGACTTTGTGCGAAAACAACCGATTCCATAACAAGGACAGGGGCAATGGGGGAAAATAGCCTGGACGAAGCTTTCAGCAGCACGTCTTTTAGCAGGAGGAGTAGGGCTCAAGGCTTCCTTGATTGTTTGGCATGGGGGGGTGGACAGGAGACCAGTGCTGACCCCAAGGCCAGGGTCTCCTCTCCAAGGCTCCCCGCCTAAGGGTGGTGCTTGCAAACTAGCCAGAGTGCATTAGTGCAGCCTAATGTCAGTCCTAATTGCTCTCTGGGTAATTTGTGCTGGCTTGGACCGCTGAGAGTGAGACGAGAGCGGGGAACAGGGCCGGAGAGGCACCCCTCTCCCGGGCAGTGGCGGGTGGGAGAGGCGCGGGGCGCGGGCGGGGCTCTGCGGGGTGAAAGGGGCGGCCGCTGAACCCCGGAGCCTGGAGCCGGCGAAAAGGGGGTGCAGAGGTCTCTTGGGAGCTGCAGCCCGCGCCCGGGGAGGAAGGGGTTAAGAGCCCCTGAATGCGAGCAAGGCCAAAGCTACTGGGAAAGAATATCTAGGGGGGGGGGGGGGGAAATAACCAGGTTTTTTTTTTTTCCCCTCCAGCCTCTGGACCTTATTGAATGTCATTGAAGAAAGTTTTGAATGCCAGATAAAGAGAGGCGAATTAAAGTGTGTGACAGCGGAGGATAAGCAAACACAAAGAGAACTCTGTCACACTTTGGGGCAAAATCCGTGGGCTTTTTACCAAGTCTCTTCGCTATGATTGAATTAAGTAATAGGAAAACATTTTCTTTCAGTTTAGAGCCATTAGACAAAAACTTCAAAGCGAATAACACTTTTTAATGTGCGGCCCACAATGGATTGGGTTTTGTGCTGAAATGTTTAAATGGTTTGTTGTGCAACTCGGCGCGGGAGAGACCCGGGCCCAAGCAAAATAGCATCCCCGAGAGTGTTTTCGGGAGGCCTGGAAAGAACGCACACTTAATCCGCCATCGCTAAACCCGGCGGGCTGCGGCCGGAAAGGGGGCTCCAGCTCGACAGTCTGGGGCCGCGGGGCGCGCCCCAGGAGTTGGGGGATTTCAGGAAAGTGCGGTGCCCACGGAGGAGAAGGCCAGGCAGGAGCTGGGGCGCGCGGGCCGCGGGGACTCCGGTGCCGCCCAGCGAGGGGCGCGAGCTCGCCCGGGGGGTCCAGTGTCTCTCAGCCCCGCGGCCTAGCACGGCCGCCTGGTTTCCGGCCGCTGCCCTCGCACCTCGGGGGACCGCTCCCCGGGGGACACTCTGGCTGCCGAACTGCTTTCTAGTTCGACGCGCCTTCCGGGGCTGGCTTCAGCTGGGTTTGAACTTTACTCACCCGAGCGAACGAACGCCTCCTTGGGCGGGGTGGGAGGAGGCGGTGGGATTAGCCTGACAGCCAGAGAGAGAGAGAGAGAGAGAGAGAGAGAGAGGCCCCGGGGAGCCCCTCGGCCTGGAGGGCCCTGCTCTGCCCCCAGAGCCGGTTTTCAAGTGTCCATCACGGACAGTTCAACATGGAATAATTTCTGTGATCCCGCTCTTTTCTTCTCTTTCACACCGCCTCCTTTCCTGTTGGTGGAGAGCGCTGGCCGTTTTTCTCCTGGAAATGCATCTCTGAGATATTCGCAGCAGACACATCCCCGCAAAAACTGCAGACATGGGGAGGGGGGTTGAGGGCTCCTTGCTCCTTTCCATCTTCAAATGTCACTTTTCTTTAAAGGGAGGTCAGCGCCCCTACGAAAAAATACCACTTCTTCCTCCCCGCGTTCCCCAGTCAGATTCCTTGTTTGATAAATGCCTTCTAGCTTTCTGTGTCTTCTACTCATGTGTTTTTCTGTCTCGGTCCCTCCTACCCCCACACTGAAATACCTGCCCCGCTGAGGATCAGCATGTTTGTCTATCTTGTGCATTACTGTATCCTAACTCAGAGAAGTTTCTGGCACATAGTAGGGGCTCAGTATATATTTGCTGGATAAATAAATGAATCCTGAGGTATGACTCAGGAGGTGGCATGGATAAGAGGACTTTGTGGTTTACCTGCTTAATACACCGAGGCACTCAAGGGTATGCCGTGGAGCAACTTACTTGCAGGAACTGTCTGACTCTTCTGTGGCCATCACACTCTCCGCATGCCTGAGTCATCACGGGGCGGGGGGGGGGGGGTGGGGGAGCGGGGAGGGCCCAGTATGTTCAAGTGAATGGCAGATCTGTAGGTACCCAGCCCCCCTCAGGAGTTTCTCACATTCCTTGTTCCTTCTTCGGACAGGCAAGATGGCCTGTCCAAGGCAGTTCGGGGTACTGCTCTGCAGGGGTTGGATGGACCAATACAGGGGTTGGATGAACCTATTGGTAGGTCAAGGCTAGGGTTCATCATCTAGGTGTTTTCATCGTGTGCCGGAGATGGGGATAGTTAGAAAGAGAGGCAATGTGTTATATGCCCTGGAATTATCAGCGACTATTTCTGCTTTTTCTGGGTTGAGGCAATGAAGGGGGAAATTCTCCTTGCAAAGAAAAGGATTGTTCCCCTGAGCAGGCCAGTACTGACTCAGGCAACTCTCCCAGGAGAGAGCAGTCTGTTCACTCGGGCAAGGGGGCGGGAGAGCGCCTGGTCCGCCAGGGCATAGGGAATGTACCTGGGAGCCAGAAGTGGAGGAGGGCGGAGAGGGAGAAGTGCCTAGACATGCGTGTGAGTGGTACTGGAGGTTAAGGTGCAAAGGGCCCTGCTGACAGGTTTGAGCTTGATCCTACTCAGAGATTTTTAAAAAACGTTTGTCTGTTTTGAGAGAGAGAGAGAGAAAGACAGAGCACAAGTGGGGGAGGGGCAGAGAGAGAGGGAGACCTAGAATCTGAAGCAGGCTGCAGGCTCTGAGCTGTCAGCACAGAACCCAACGCAGGGCTTGAGCTCGAGAACCGAGAGATCACGACCTGAGCCAAAGTTGGACGTTTAACCGACTGAGCCACCCAGGTGCCCCTATTCAGAGATTTTAAGCCAAGGAACTTAAGAAATATTACTGGAAGCAGTAGGAAGTCTTATAGATGGGGCCAGAGAGGGGGCCAGAGCAGGATCCAACGGAGAGTTGGCTTGCAAATGAACAATTTACTGCATTATTGAATGAACAAAGGTAGGGAAACAGGCAAAGAGAAAATTAGTTCAAGTGATGGAGAATGACCACCTGAGAGCTGGAGAGGAGACAGGAAGATGAGAAAAGAG
>NC_080782.1:236902156-237057992 GCF_028018385.1 Neofelis nebulosa
AAAAAAAAAGAAAGAAAAGAAAAATATTCTCTCTTTAAGGATGGTGATTGTGGCTTATCCTCCCAAGATGGCGACTGATCCTTTCTCGAGATATTCCATAAGTATTTGAATGAACAAATGAATGAATGAATGAGTGAAGGAAGGAAAAACTGTCCACATTGGTGCTTCTCAAACTTCAGCGCATGCCAAAATCACCTGGAGAACTTGTTTCGTCAAGTCAAGGTTGTTGGTCCCCAGGCCCACAGTTTCTGAATCCGTAGATTAAGAAGGGGCCCTGAAATCCCATTTCTAACATCCCAGAGGCTGCTGGTCCACAGGCCGTACTTTGAGTCGCACTGGTTTACACAGTGGCTCTCCTCTTGCTGTCACACCCAGAAGTGAGAAAAGACTCAGAGAGAAGTATTTCCAGGGAACAAACACCTGGATCAGGAGATTAATGATATCTCACCCTTGTGGATTGCTTTCTCGTTTCAAAAATATCTTGATAGGTCTTGTTGGATCCTTGCCAGTCTGTGACATCATGAGCCCATTTTACAGATGAAGGAGCAAGGGTCCAAAGGATCACAATCAATTGCTCTAGGAAGCACAGCAGATAAAATACGGAGTTAGGAAACACATCCAGGCCCCCTGAGCCTCGCTGGAAGTCCTCCGCACTGAACACGGGGAATTTTCAGCACAAAGTAAGTAGTGATATAAAGATTACCTCGTGCTGACTGCTTTGCAGTATGGCCTTCCCAGCAGTGTTTGTGAGAGGGGAAGGAAGTTCTGAGATTATAATTCACTTTAAGCAAGATTTAGTCGTAAAATCAGTTTAATACTAGTAATAAATTACCATTAAAGCATTATTAATAAATAGCATACCACAGTATGATTTTAGCTACTGCTTGACAAGCTGCAGATGTGGGTACATACGTGTGCGTTTTGGGACATGTTATGTCATTATTGCTGACACGTGACCTGAAAGCATTCAGCCCTCAGGCTGGGGCCAAGTGGGAGCTGTGGGGAGCCTTCATTCAGGCTAGGACTCCTGGGTGTTGAGGCTCAGTTTTCTGACCCAGAATTGTCCTTCTCAAAACCAAGATAGAATCCCTCCGTCCGTAAGACCAGAGAGGAGTCATTCTTGAAAAGGATGATTAAGGGAGAATTTGCAAAGCATCTCTGACCCAGCCCTTGTCGTGGAGGCAGGTCAAGAGCCCAAGGGTCCCTGGGGAGAGCGCGGCTGGGACAGCCAGAGGAGCAGGACGGGAGATGACGGCCACTTCTTGCTGGCTGAGCACCTCACTGTCTCTCCCCACCCCCCACCCCCGGCCCCCTGCCGTGATACCAGCCCTTGGCCTGTCAGCCAGGTTACTGACTGTCACAGCATCACTCCCAAGAAGGCACTGAGGCTGAAAATTAGGCAGCCTGAGAACTCCACACAGCGCGAGGCTGCCTCCGAGGGCGTGCCACTGGTCTCAGCCATCTGTACACCAGCTCCAGGTACCCGGCTCTGGGAAGCCACTTCCCGGGCTCGATTCCAGCCCGTCCTGTCCTCACTTGGCCCCGGGACCTTTTTCTCACTGCTAGTGCTTGACTGGCAAATCCTTTCCGTGCCTTCGGTGCCGCAAACTCTGCACAGATTTCTGCTCTGCAGCTTTCCTAATGGTTGTGTGTGCTGCCCCCCTCAGGAAACCCAGGGGTCCCCTGTCACAGAATGAAGGACAGAATGCACCACCCCGTTGGGGTCCTTTCCGCAGGAGCCGGACTCCTGTTCAGTATCGAATCTTCAGGGCGTATAAAAATAATTCGATAGTAACACTATTTTGTGACTGAAACCCTTAAACCGGCAAGACAAGACTTTCCTTAAAGAGTTGAACGACAGAATTGAAATCCTGGACTCTAGAAGCCTATTCTCCACCTCCAGCTTCTACAGGACATCTCAGACACTCAAGCACTTTGGACATGAAGGGTCAGCTCTGACCCGGCTTCCTCTCATGAGAATATTTCAGACCATTGGTAAAAATAAGAAACCTCTGTTCTTATTAGAATAATGGAATAATAAGCTTTCCTGTTTGGAGTAATGGACTGGTAAGCTTTATACCGGTTATATATATACTGGTAAGTTCATACCGGTTAATTTGTAAAAGAAATTCCATTTACACACGGGCTGGAATTACAACATATCAGTCACCGAAATCAATTCATAGACAGCCTAACGCGAAATTTAGCTGTGTTTCGGTCTTCATTTTACATAATAGTCTATCAGCGGTGGCCAAAACGATACTTTACCGTTATGATTGTATTTTATTTAATTACTAAGGCCAAGTATAAAATCTGAGCGCCCTCAATCCCCCGAGATACTGACACACTGGGGAAAATACATCTCTACCTACCTACCTACACAGAAATTGAAACAAATATAAGCAGTGCTTCTGCACAAGAGTGATTTTAGAAAATAGAAATGCCGTTCATATTGAATTCCGCAGGAAGTATTTCACAGTTGATCGAGACAAAGTAAATGTCATACTGAGAATAGAGATTTGGTAAAATGACAATCTTATTACATAAGATTTTCCTAGAAGTCTTTGTGTTAGGGGCGCCTGGGTGGCGCAGTCGGTTAAGCGTCCGACTTCAGCCAGGTCACGATCTCGCAGTCTGTGAGTTCGAGCCCCGCGTCAGGCTCTGGGCTGATGGCTCGGAGCCTGGAGCCTGTTTCCGATTCTGTGTCTCCCTCTCTCTCTGCCCCTCCCCCGTTCATGCTCTGTCTCTCTCTGTCCCAAAAATAAAAATAAAAAAACGTTGAAAAAAAAATTTAAAAAAAAGAAGTCTTTGTGTTACTTTATTATTAAATCAGTATTTTCTTTTGTTTTTTTAAAAAATACCTTTATTGATATATAGTACTGATACATACCATAATACTTACATACCATCCAACTGACCTATTTTAAGTGTACAATTCAATGAGCTTTAGCAAATGTACAGAGTTAGGCAACTGGCACCACAATCTAAGTTTAGACCATTTCCATCACCCTAAAAAAAATCAAAACCCTTTTCTAGCGATAATTATTCCCTATCCTCACTCCCTGCCCCAGGCAACCATTACTCGACTTTTGGTCTCTGAATATTTGCTGTTTGAGGGTAATTCATATAAATAGGAAAATGCTAAGTGTTTTTCTTTGTCTGGCTTCTTTCACTGACCATAACGTGTCTGAGGTTCATCCATGTTGTAGCACAGGCCAGTCCTTTGTTCCTTTTAACGGCTCAATACTATTCCATTGTATGGATATGCCACATTCTGTTTAACCATTCTTTAGTTGATGGGTATTTGGGTTATTTCCACATTTGGACTATTGTGGATAATGATGCTACGAACACTCACGTACAAGTCTTTGTGCGGACGTGTGTTTTAATTTTTCCTGGTTAGACACCTAACCAATGGAATTTTTGGATCCTGTTGTAAGTCTATGTTTAACTTCTAAAGGAACTTTTAAACTGTTTTCCAAAGTAGTCACACCATTTTGCATTCCCAGCGGCAACTTAGAAGGGTACCAGTTTCTCCAGATCCTCGCCAACACTTGATATCGTTTTCTTTTTGATTCTAGCCATTCCAGGGGGTAAGAAAAGGGAGCTCATTGTGGTTTTGATTTGTATTTCTCCCTGAATTTTTGAATCCTTAAATTCATCCAAGGTCAACATTTAAGACTTTATGAATGCTTTTTTTTGGGGGGGGGGGATCACACTTCCATTTTGAAGTCATCAACTCTGTTTCCTTGAAATGGTATGAAATACAAAAGGTATACAAATCCATAGACTACTTGTAATCAAGATTCACTCAATCAGGGAAAGCCTAAAAAAATTACGCAATGCTACAGGTATTAAGAAGAATGGATTAAAATGAAGGAAAATAAGGAAGATTGCTTTTATCATCCAGTGTTATATCACATTATGAGTAAAAAAATAAGAGGGTAAAAAATTTTTTTTTCATTTTAAAAAACTAAAAAAATTAAAAGGTGATAGAAAAAAATTGGTTTGGGATCGGGGAAAATTCAGCCAACACAATCTCACCGACTGCTGTTCCTAAAAGGCTTGTCTGTGTCTTTTCTGCGAATAACACACTTTTCATAGGTATGTTTTCTGTGTATGACTTTACTAGCTAACATTTGCCAAGCACTCCTAAGTGCCAGGAACCGAGCGTGTTTGCACGCGTGTCGTGGGTATTTTTTGAATGTTAGCAAGCCCACATGGAAAATACTTTTGCTATCCCTATGTGGCCGACGACGAAACACAACTTTACAGGGTACGTAACTTGAGCAAAGGCACACGGTGGCCAAACTAGCAGAACGTTAAGTCACTGGTCCAGGTTTGCACTCGTGCTGCTCAGCTTTTTTGGCAACCGATGGGTGGCCGTGTGACTCTTCACACGTCCTTACACACGTCAAATTCTTCGTTGCCCTGTGTTTCTTTCTCTGGCTTTGTTGCATTAACAGCATGAATGTGTTACTTAGCCCGTTAGAGCTGTTCCTTCTGGCCATCACTCTTGCCTGAGGCTCGTGTGTAAGCCTTCTGGCCACACTCGGGGTGTCCAGGAAGCAAGGAGGGCCTGGCCTCCCCAGATTGGGGCTATGATGCAGCTGCTGTTACACCACCTTTAACTCAGCAGCTCTCCCCGATTCAAGAAAGCAAGTGACGGGGTGCCTGGGTGGTTCAGTCGGCTGGGCATCCAACTTCGGCGCAGGTCATGATTTCCCAGTCCGTGAGTTCGAGCCCCGCGTTGGGCTCTGTGCTGATGGCTCAGGGCCTGGAGCCTGCTTCAGATTCTGTGTCTCCCTCTCTCTGCCCCTCCCCCTGCTGATGCTCTGTCTCAAAACTTAATAAACATTAAAAAAAATTGAAAAAATTAAAAAAGAAAGCAAGTGAGCTAGAAGCCAATTATAAGAAGAGTAACTTCGAATCCATGTTAATTTGTAAAAAATATCAAATAAGTGACATCAGTGCCAGCTTCTACGACTTACGCTATTATTAATATAAACTGACACGCACCCAGCATGACATGACGGTTGAGTGTGAAAGGGATACCATGAATGCCAGAGGCTATCAATTATAGTCACTAAGTGACATATCAGAAATGTGAGGCACACATACCTTTATCTCCATTATCCCACATTATTCTGTTGCATGCCTCATATTTATGATGCATCACTTGTAGACTATAATAAAGTTGCAGTTATAATTACACATGGGTCCATTTTATGATGTCAGGTTTGGTTTTTTTCACCATGAACGTTACTACCAAAACCTTTGACCAAGTCAGTCATAAAACGCATCAATTACGTACAGAAAATTAAAGAAATCGTTAGACTGGGTTTTCTACTGTGCTGTGAACTTTCTGCCTTAGAGGTAGCCAGGGGAACCCAACGTTACACATGTGTGATCATTTAATAATCCTTTTGAAAGTAATGATGATGATTATATGGGATGTAGGCTATAATGATAGAGCCCCTAATGTAGTAATTAATACAAGGAAACTCAAAGACCCAGTTGTTACTCCTCTTTGAGACAGCGGTTACTATCCCTTTATGATATTTTTCACAGATTGTTTAGACTTTCTATGCTTTTTTTTAAGCTTGTTTGTTTGCTTGTTTATTTATTTAGAAAGAGATGGAGCACAAGTTGGGGAGGGCAGAGAGAAAGAGGGAGAGAGAGAGAATCCCAAGCAGGCTCTGCCGTGCCAGCGCAGAGCCCGACGCGGGGCCCGAACCCACAAACCATGAGATCATGACCTGAGCCGTAATCAAGAGTCAGGCGCTTAACCTACTAAGCCACCCAGGCGCCCCCAGACTTTCTCCGCTTCTAATTCAGGAACGGTAAATCACTACAGTAGCAAGCACGGAAGTTTGTTTCAACAAAAGATGCCTCCTTCTTTTGTGCTTCCCATAGTGGTTTAGAAAGGCTCCTCCTACAACCATAATAAAATACCTAGCAGTCTCTTATTAAGTACTCTCACCTCGGAGCCAGAGAAAAAGGGAAGGGAAGCCGCTACGAGACACGAAGTCCTGCACCAAAGCTCATACACCTTATCCAAGAGAGTCTGCTTTCTCTGATTCCAGAGACCGTTTGAAAAGGCTCCGTTGTGTATTTGACAGCCCGCAACTATTCAGCAAATATTTAATGCACACTAAAGGGATGCGGGCCTTAGGCTGGCGCTGGAACAACCTCGGCAAGGGTGTGTCCCTGCCTCTTAGGGGCTGACAATGTCGAGGGCAGGAAATGCCAAGTATTCAAGCAACTGTATGCGGAGGCAGAGAAAAATGAATGCTACGGAATAAACATACATAAGATGGCAGGGGTCACCCAGTTGGGCTAAGGGAAGGCTTCATGGAAGAGGGAGCATTTGGGCTAGGGCTGGAAACGTGGCTCTGTACTCCAGGCAGAAAGTAGGGCACGAACAGGCACAGAGGCAGCACAGCACAAAATGCGGTTCGGGACCAGCAAGTCGGCGGTGGTGGTGGAGGAGGGAGAGTCAAGCTACAAACATGTCTGGTTGCACTGAACGGAAAGTTATTGTAAGAAAATCCACCTAAGAGGTATCTGCAGACGGGAAATGCAGACCAGTGGACTCCACGGGGACTGGAATTGGGAAGTTAGAAATGAAGGGCTCCTACCCCATTTTCCACGGAGCCCCACTCTCTCCTGCTTTTCTGCGTGGTTCTTGCTGCATGTCTGTTTCACCCTCCTGCCTCTCTCTGCAGACCAGCCCATCTGCATGAAGAACGCCAGCATGCGAGTGGCATGAGCCTGACTTGTGAAATAAACAACTTTGTAAGACTTTCTGTCCCAGTCAGGTGTTGTCAGGAGCAGTATAAAAGCTTGTGTCTCTCGCACTGTCAGTAAATCCAGAGGCACGGCGTGCTGGGGTGTCAGGCCCCAGGCTCCTCCTATCTCATTGCTCTGCCAGGCGTGGTTTCCATTGCAACGAGCCCCCCCGCTCCAGATGCCATCCAAGCTCCAGCCATCATGTCCACCTTTCAGCCGACAGAAGGGAGGAAGGGGAGGAGAGCACACTCTCCTTCTGAGAACACTTTCTGGAAATGGCACGTACCACAGCTGCTTATTTAGGATGACCATGGGATGTGCCAGGTCAGAGTGAAAGAGGTTTATGCTGGGATGGCAGGCATAAACTAGGACCCCCCTGCAGCTACGGGGAAGAAGTTATATATGAGCAGGTATACACAGATTCCACCGGCCAGAACTTGGTCATGTGGCCACAGCCGTCAGGGAGGCTGCACGTACCCTCCTTACCCCGTGCAGCCATGTGCCCGCTGGAACCCGGGAAAAGGCAGGATGAATATCCAATTAGTATCTGTCTCTGCCACAAGTACCCTTTGACACCCAGCAAATTTCCTGGTTGGAATGTGGAAGTTGTCACAGTCTATGGACTGGATTCTTGTAGGTCAGTCTTCTCCCCTAGTGCAACCACGTGTGGACAGGAAGAGGGAACGAGGGCAGGAATTTGGGTCTGGATGGCTCCCCTTTCACGGGTGGAAGAAGGGGCCTGGGCAAAGCAGGCAAACTGACTGACCTGTCAACTCCAGTAGGTTACAGATATATCGAAGAGGGTGGTAAATGCTAGAGCAGACGCTCACAATCCAATTGAGCAGGTGGATGAGGGAACCCGCCAGAAGGAAATGGGGGGGGGGGGGCGCTGAAGCTTTACTCAAACAAGGTTAGCCCGGCTGCAGTGTGAGGGCTGATTTGTAACAAGGACATTTGGAGAGCAGCAGTCTCCTTAAACAACCCCTGCATTAGGCCAGGTGAGACTGAACTTGACTTTGAGCAGAACGTGAGAAGGTGGGGAGAACTATAAAGCTAGATAGCAGGGTACCAACAATAAGGGGACACTGACAGTATTATGGCAAGAGAGGAGTGAGAAAACCTATGACAAGCAGAAGTTTCAAGTTCAAAACGACTGCAGTTTGGTACAGTGGCACTTGATACAGGCACGACTATATTATACAGCACCATATAACAATGGATGGTCATAATGATGCCCTTGTTCTTTAAGAAACTCATCATACCATGTTTCAGGATGCAATACGCTGTAATACGTTATATAAGACGCTTTTATTCAACGTGGTTAGAAGTTCTGTGTGTTTCTGGAAGGTATGCTTAGGTATCTGGAAGATTCTCTCATGCAAAACATCGTATTTCCTGAATAATAATTAAATGAGACCTCACTGTACCTAAGGCAAACATGTTGTCAAATGCATATTACAGTACAGCACTTAGATTGTTTGATTACACTTACCCTTCCGACCATCAGAGCAAAACCGTGGCCCTGGCAACCCAGGTTCAGTATTCTAAAACCTCAGCCCCATGCATGTATAAAACTCACTAAAAAGAAGTCGAGCCTCTTATCGTGGAAATGCGGTTAAATAATACCTGAAGCCTTCACGTGTCACAAGACCCTCAACATCAGTTCTAGGTAAATCATACCTATTGAAAGGTGTGTGTTTCCAACTGAAAGGCTAGAGTTGACAGGACTCTCTTCCCAAAGACCGATTTCCAAAAGATTTCAGTCCGTGGAGAGAAAATATGGAGTACTAGAATGAAAACGCCATGAAGGACATATGCAGAAAACTATGGCTACCTCCTTTGCTTGCACGGAGAAATAACACACAACTAGTGATGCCCAGTGTTACGCTCGAAATGGAAAGAAATACACATGTGGAAACTTAAGAGGGGGCCTCTTGGGTAACTTTGAAAAAAACTGGGAAAACTAGGCTGGGATGGTTGAAAGTAAACACACACAAAGAAGCTTCTAGAAACTTGAGCCCCTGCATCTGACTGCTGAAGCATTCCTCCATTTCTAATGGGGATGTTTTTTTTCAACCTGCCTCACAGATTATTTTTGACTTAGCCAAGCAGGGAGCCTATTCTAAAGCCTCCCAATTTGAAAATCACGGAAGCTTTATAAAGTCCCCCACCTGCACCTCTCTTTAGGAACACAGTCCTTTCTTCTCTATAAAGGATGAAAACCTCCAGCATATAAAAACTTTGTTAGGCTGTCACTATCAATAGGGCAAAAAAAATAATAATAACCGTTGACAAAGAAGAGACAAATTGCATCTTCGAGTAAGTTTTCTTGAAGCTCTTGTTAAAAGCTATAACCTCCGACGTTAACTAAATTTAACCCATCCTGACCCTCACGGTGGCCCTTAACCTCTTCTTTCTTCTGCTTCCTGTGGCTGCTGGAGACAACGGGCCCAGTCCTTGGAAAAGCGTTCTCTGTAGCACACAAAAGGCCCAGCCTTCCCGCTACCCCGCCAGGAGGCCCCGGATCAACCGAGGGGTCAGCACCTGTGCGGAGAAGCAGGTGACAGTGGACCGCCAGCGTCCGTCCCGAGCGAGCTGTAAGAGTGTCTACCCTTCAGCCACCACGCTGCAGTTTCAGGCATTCAAGCCACTGCGGTTCAGGTTTTCTTTGTGAACGCAGACTTTAAACAAATTAACCTATTGCTGTTCAACTGACTGTAAAATTAATAGATTTACTGTTGCAAAAAAAGAAAGAAAGAAAGAAGAAATACTGAGAGCTTTCACTTCCACTTTGGTAAGGTCACGGATGCGTCCTAAGCTGCCAACAAAACAGCCCCGAAAATCTTTGCAGCAGAACCTAGCAACTTTAAGGGAGGGGGTGGGGGGGGGGCAGGCAAACAATGAAACGTACAGTGGAAATCTTCCCGACCCGGTGAGCATGTTAAAACTTCACATCTGACGAGCTTCTCAAAGTGAGAGGACAAATCTCGTTACTAACATTGTAGTTGCCGGCAGTCCTGCCTTCCTTAAAGAGCGTAGCTAGAAAATCTCACGTGTCGGCAAACATTAGTGGGTGTTATTTAAAATGTAAAATGCGAAGAACTTGGTCCTGTCGTGCTTGGATTTACCCAGTACGCATTGTACCTTCTGCAAAGCTTCCCACGCCAGCTGTTGGCACTTTAGCATCACGTCCTATGACGGGAATGGGAATTACGTTCATGAAGGGTCTCGTTTTTCCAGTGGGGTCTCTCGAGGCTATTTTCTGCTTCGTTCAGTGGCACAAGACTTTTCACAGGAGATAAATGGATCTTCCCGATAGACCTCTCTTTTATTCGGCAGACCTGAAAGCTTTCCAAAACTTTATTACAACAGGCCATTCCTTGTAGATGAATTTATCTCACTTGTCCGCAACCGCCATCATGTTTTAGTAATTGGTGCCATCATTTTCTGACAAGAGGAATGATTAGTCTGGAGTCTAATGTTATGGGCAAGTTTGCACGTGGTCAACGTATTCTGAATCTAGCAACAGTTGGGGAGGACAGAAAGGGTTTTCACGCAGATGTTCTCCGGCTCTCCTGGGGAATCGGCACACGCAGCCCCGTGATGGATTTAGGCTGAAGGAAGAGATTCGTTCCCTCAGTCTTTCAAAACAGTGAAATGAGCTCCTACGGAAGGCTGAATCTCCCTGCCTCGGAGTTTTCCCTTCTTAAGTGTGTGAACGTGTACACGCCGGGAATAGATGAATCACAGTTCCCCCTGGGGGTCACCAGTAGAGCTCCGGTGAGAAGGTTTCCAGCTTTCGTGTGTTGTGGTAACGGGCACGTGGTACTGGGCCGAGGGGATCTTCAAGGTGTCTTTGACGAGTTAGCTCACACTCACCCACGCCCCCTTGCGCACCTCGCTTTCCGTGCCCCTCTTGACAAGCTTGTAAACACGGATTAAGGACAGCGTGGACCCTCTTAGCGGTTAAGAAGGCACCGTAATGAGAAAGTTGCCACCACTTAAGACAACTGCCATCCCCTAGATTTAGTAGGGACTACGTAGGATCTCACACACGATGGACTTCAATTCCCCTATTTTCACCAAACTGTCCTGATGAGAGCTTACGATGTAATGTTGGAGGGGATACACAAGCTAGCCGTGATCCGTTAACAACTAGGTGTCGAAGCATATGCTGAATGTGTGAAGCCGCGCAGGCTTTGAGTCACCTATGTGACCTCAGAGTAAACACAGGATTTCATTAGTGGAAGATCAGCCTCTTAAAGTTATTGTCTGTAGTGACTGTGGCATCACGACAGAGTCGAGGGTTAATCACTTTTTGAAGAAATCGCCTGCAGAATAATTACTTTGTGGAGTGGGTACGTTGCGCCCCGGTGACCTCAGGCCGAGACTGTCTCCAGGGGCTTCTCTGTTCCAAAGATTCCCACCATGCCTGTGGAGAGAGGGGATTTTCAAGGCGAGGGGCGGAATTTCCCTTTAATCCTTTCTCAGAGCAAAACACCAATGTACACATTGTGTGAGAAACCGTGTCATTTGGGGACCAACCATGGGAATTAATGGGGAAATTACTCTGTGGAGGAAAATGCAAAAGTTTTAGAGTCCCCTGGATTTGAGTTTTATTACTTCTGTTTGGGTTTTTGGTTTTGGTTTTTGTAAATTATGGGTAGAAACAATAGCAACTGAGAACGTGTGTAAGTTCCTGAGAGCCCTAGAGGCCATAAATACAGGAAGGGGACCCAAGCGAGCCAGTTACCTGCTTTACTATCTTTATTCAAGGGTCTCCAAAATCTGCCACCACGGAGCTGAATCCAAGACTCCCAGTGACTTTTTAAAAGCTGCCGCATCTCATTTCAGCTGGAGGTCAAGGCCGAGTTCAAGAGAAGAGATTTAGAACAAAACAAACAAAAAAGCTTCTCTCTGAGGGCATGTCTGCAATGTGTGTATTTTCCGGCTCATCTGCTTCCAGGAACACTAAAGTGCCTCCTTCTTGAGATATCTGATGACGACAGTCTAGGAAACTTCTCGAATCATCTACGCCGGACACATAGCCTTCAAAGAGGGGATACCAACGGGGTCCTGGCAGGTAGCTCCAGTTACCTAACGATTACTTCGTGTGAATTCATTCAAATTGCAACCGTACCAAATTTCAAGTCCTTAATTTGGGCACTAAAGCCCTTTAATCTTACGTATTTCACAAATACCTTCACAGACTTGTAACCCCCCTGCTTCCTTAGTTGAGTCTAGCAGTGGAAGGAATATTTAGTATTAAGACTACCAACTCTGGCTTCAGGCTGCCTGCATTCCTTTATTCTTTTTTTTTTTTAGTTTATTTACTTTGAGAGGGAGACAGAGCCCATGAGCAGGGGAGAGGCAGAGAGAGTGGGAGAGAATTTCAAGCAGATTCTGTGCCGCTGTGGGGCTCAGACCCAATGACCGTGAGATCGTGACCTGAGCCAAGGTCAAGAGCCAGATGTTTGACTCTGCTACTGGTACATGACCTTGGCTGAACCTCTTTATGCTTCAGTTCTCTCATCTGTGGAACAGGGTGAGATGCTTGTATTGAGGATTAAGTGATTTGAGAGAAGTAAAATGCTTAGAACGGTGCCTGACAGGTAAATTCTATAAATGGGCATATGCATAATTGTTGAGCACCTACCCACGGTATCCCCTAGTCACTCTATCCCCGTATCTACACTAAACAAATTCAGATCTTGGTATTATGGAATAATTTTGGTAGAGTAACAGGAATCTCTAACTCTTCTGGTGTAACTTGGAAATGGCCAACGTGCAAATACTAACCGTGGACTTCGGGCCACCTACACGCTGTTTCTGGGTTTCCCACTTCACTATTTCAACAAAATAGTCAGCACGTAAGATGCCAGACACTGGGACAGAAACTTGGGCCTCTGCTCTCAAGGAGCTACTTAAAGCTGAACTAGTGTTTTGATCTGCAATAAAGCAGGTAAAATCGGATTCAAGAAGTCATTTAACGAGAACAGAGCAATGTGTTGGCGGGGCTATAACATCCTCTAAACGTAGTTTGCTCCCAATACGGTAAATTCCCTAACGATGTAGCTTCACTAAGTCACGACGGCAGATTTCCACCGGGCGCTGAGCAATTTCCGATCGAAGACGAGGTGAGAGGGCAGGAAACTGACACCCACAGAGCAGCCTCGCGGACAAGCAGGTGACACCGGGGAGCACCCGACTGCACCCGAGTTTTGGGACCGCCCCACGAACTCCGGACAAACCACTTCACCACCACCGGCCCGTTTTCGCCTTCGTAAAACCGACGGCCTGCCGGAAGCTCTCCCAGTTACATCCATTGAATCTCACACGCCCGGCCCCATCTCCGGATCTGTCTCCTGGGACCCAGCGCTCGGGAACCTAAGACGGCCTTTTATTTCCCGGATGTTTGCTCACCTGCAAACCGGGGGCAGTGCTCCTTAAATCACGGCAACTACAAGAACACTGACGAAATATTTTAGTCGACGTTAAATTAAAAGAGAGGAGGCGCAGGAACCGCCCCTCGCCCTCCGCACTTTCTGTCGGAGGACCTCTGCCCGCCAGCTGGAAGGCGCTCCTCCCTACGTCACCTTTCCTTTAAAAGACGCGGGCCGAAGCCCCGCCCACTACGGAGGGCGAAGAGGGCCTCCCCGCGAGGGCCGTTCCCCGGCTTCTTCCGCCAGACCTACCAAACGTCGGCCCGGCACAGGTACAGCTAAAGGCCAGGGGCGCCGAGGGGGTGAGGGGGCCTGTGGCTGGAGGGCTTGGGCTTAGGCACAGACCTGCGGAGGGAGCGGCCTCGCGCTCGGCCGTGTCCCTGGAAGGTCAGTGCCGCCCTAGCCGCCGAGCGGAGCGCGGAGGGGCGCCGCAGGCCCTGCCGCGCTAGGGCCGTCTTTGGGACCGGGACGCTGCCTGCGCTCGGAAACCGCGGAACCGAGGCTGGACGCCGGCCTCCTCCCGCTCCCCTGGGCGGCCCGCCCCGCCATCGGGGCGCACGTACGGGCACGCACGCACGCCCCACGTCCCCACGCCCCTTCTCTGGCAGAGAAGCGCCGAGAGACCCTCCCCCCCCCCCCCCCCCCAATTCCCGGCGTGGGCGTGGCCGCAGCCGAAACACTTGACCGCGGTCCGTTCTGCGGAAGCGCTCCGCGTCCTGTACTGTAGTCCCTGGCTTCGGCCACATGCCTTTTCTAGAACCCGTAGCCTCCGAAGGAGGCCGTGGCGGGGAGGGTTACTGAGCGATTGCGGGATCTCGGTTTTCCCTACTTACTGTTTAATAGGCTCCGTGGCTTAAGACTCTTGAAAGAAGTAAATAGCTTTCCGACTTGAAAAGCCTCCGTTCCACGTTCGTGGAAGGCCTCCGTCTAAGTACAGAGTGGAGGGGAGTCTGTAAAGTCAACGACTGTTTCTTGTGCCGCGGACGATACAGTAAAAGATAACTGAGATTCGTTCCCAGCCTCCGAGAACTTGCCGTCTAGTAAAGGAGAGAAACAGCAGTAAGAAAATCACAAAATTGTAATTGCGATAAGGGTTATAAAGGACAGATAAACTATACTGTACAAGCACTTGATGTTGAGTTCCACAAACAGATGAGGGAGCAGGGAGAATAGTGGCTGATGGGTGTAGTTTGGAAGGTAATCCGAAGAATGCCCAGAGAAAGGGAGCACTGAGCAATGATCTGGCGGGTTTTTTTTTGTTGTTGTTGTTTTTTGTGTGTTTTTTTTAATTTTTATTTATTTTTGAGAGAGACAGAGATAGAATGCAAGTGGGTTAAGGGCAGAGAGAGAGGGAGACACAGAAGCAGAAGCAGGCTCCAGGCTCCGAGCTGTCAGCACAGAGCCTGACGTGGGGCTCGAACTCACAAGCTATGAGATCATGACCTGAGCCAAAGTCAGATGCTCAACCAACTGAGCCACCCAGGTGCCCCTGATCTGGCGTTTCCTAAGCTTAAGGGAAGAGCAGGGAAGAGCATTTCAACACTGCACCGCCAGTGTCGTTTAGACAAGTAAGAAGTTTGGTATAAAACGATGCTAGAGACGTGGCAAGAGCCTTTGGCCTCATGAACGATGTTGGTCTGTAATTTGGGGCGGTTTTGAGGTGAGGAGGGCATGGGGTGTGGTGAGAGCAACGCAGAGACGGGAAGGGCTTGCAGGGTTCAAGTGTGTAGTTAGGAGACTGGTGGGAATCCAGACAAGAGATGTCCAAGTTCAAGACGTCTTGAACTAGATTGGTGGCAGTGGCTATGGAGAGAAGTGGATGGATTTTGAGTGGTGTTAGGAAGTGAAATTTGTGAGACTTGGTGTTGGGTTAGCTAGGAGAGTGAGGGAGAGCAAAAACGGAAACGATGTGGCTCTGGGTGGACTGTGATGCTGGTCCCTGAGATGATGGTTGTGGAAGAGGAAATGACCGTGTAGAAGATTCATGTACAGGAATAAGTCCGACGTTAATACTGAGTCTGTAGCTCTGGATTTTAAAGCTTAAAAAAAAAAAAGTTTCCTGGATGGTTGGTTATTAAGCTATTTCAGTAAAATAACTAAAATAGAAAATAAATGAAAAATGTCGTAGCTAAATAAATGTGGTTAAGAAATTGACAGAGACATGTGTTGGCTTTTTCCAGTGTTGCAAATCAATGTTCTAGTTCTTAAAAAGCCAACCTGAGTATGGAGAGTACTTTGTTCTCCTTATGGAAGAGCAAAACCAGAGCCAAGGGACAGCAGCGGGCAAGCTCAGTGACCATGCTTCAGTCCTCTGGGATTAAAGCTGTACAACTCAAACCCGTTGAAATGGGGCAGATGGATCGTTGGCAGGTCGACAGGCAGAAGCAAGGACTTTGTGAAACTCCTGTGAGAGGTGTGAGAGGCTTCTTAAAGCCCTAGGGATTGGCGAAGTTAATTTCACAAATACTTAGTTCACTAGACTCTATGTAACTTTGATCCAACCTCTCTGGAAATAACATCAGTACATACGAGCTTGTGAATATCGGCAAAATCAGAAAGAAAAGCCGTGAGGGTGCAAGCAACTTAATCTCTTACAGGACAGGATCATAACCTGTATCGTATCCACATATCATAACCACATATTTAAATCATTTTCCGAGAAGGTTCGTGACAGTACCTCCTGAAGAGATACCACAAAAAGTAATGCAAAATAATCTATCAAGGGGAATGCAGCTGTCCTTTGGAGCAGTAATGACTTGGCCACTTTTTTTTTTTTCTTGTATATGACTAGCAACCTTCCTCATAATAGCCCCAAACTAGGAACGGTCTAAATGCTCCTCAACAGAAAACTGGGTTTAAAATCTGGAGTATATTCATACACTGGGACAATCCTCTGAAATAAAAAGGAACAAACTGATGATACTTGCAACAACACAGCTGAGTCCCCAAAACATGCTGAGATGCCTTTCAACAAAGAGTACATAGTGCGTGGTTCCATTTATATGAAATCTTAGGGCAGACTGGTGGAAAAATATCAGGACAGTCTTTGCCCCTGGCTGGGGACAGAGACTGACTTGGAAGAAGCATGAGAGAACTTTCTGGGGTGATGGTAATATTCTACACGTTGGCAGGAGTTTTGGTTCCAGAGATGTTGGTACTTGTCAAAACCGATTAAAAGATACAGTTAAGGTTTGTACATGTCATTGTATGTAAATTTTGACCCAAAGTGAAAGGAATTGTAGACAAATATTGAACCCTAGTTCATGGTCTGCATGCAGAAGTATTTGAGGATGAAGTGTACCAATGGCTGCAATCTACTTTGAAATGTATCCAAACACAAATGGGTGGAAGAAGGAATAAATAGATAAAACAAGGATAGCAACATGTAGCATCTAGATGAATGGGTATTGGGTGTTAACTGTATAGTCTTTCAACTTTTCTGTATGTTTAAACATTTTCATAATAAAGATGGGAAGAAAATAGTCCTCAAAGAATATTGTTCATTTTAAACAACTGCAGACCAATGGGAAAAGATAACGCAGCCCTAAGCTCACCAGAAATACACAGCGTATGGAGGTAGCCACATGTTTATTTCATAATGTCCCGCTTTATGGCTTAATATTTAAAATCATTTCAATTTCTTATGGAATATGTGGGTCAAACACTACAGCTCCTCCGCGTTGTGTGCATTTGGAATAATGCAGCTGTCGTTTTTCTCCCATGGTCCCAGGCAGGTTAGTGATGGTGTTGAAGAGATCCAAGCTGTGGAGAGAGGACCGAAATTAGTAGGGGTGAAGGGGTTTGAGGGCACTTGTCAGTTTATCCTCCAGTGCTTGCAGGATACATTTTGGGCGATCCAGTCTCAAGTAAATAAGGAATAAAAAAAAAAAAAATTATATGGGTTTTTTTCCCCCCTTAGAGGTAGAGTTAGCTACCGAATTAAAAACTACAACTAGATGCAGATTCCCCCAGTTTAGGATGATCTTAGTAAGGTCTGAGTTACCATGAGACCAGAAATGGATACCCATACTATAAAATTGTGTGATTTAAGTAAACGACTTTAAGATAATTGGCTTTTAAAATAGTTTTGGATGTCTCAGAAGGGATAGCTGTGGCAGAAAGTAACCAAATGCACCAATATTGTCATGAGAATGTAAGCATCTCTATTTCGATGTAGACCACTGGCTCATTCAGCCTACTGTTTGTTTGACAGAGTATCGGAGACGTTTAATCAGAGAAATCTTAATGAGAGGGCAAGGCTTCCTATTTTACGTCCACCTTGAAAGGTTTCTTAACCTTTGTCCTCATAACCCCAGACATCCTATAGCGTAAACTATTTGAAGCCACTTAACATTATCACGTTTTATTCTTGGGGCGCCTGGATGGCTCAGTGTGTTCAGTGTCCAACTCCTGATTTCAGCTCGGGTTGTGATCTCAAGGTTCATGAGTTGGAGCCCCGCATGGGGCTCTGTGCTAACAGTACAGAGCCTGGTTTCGGATTCTCTGTCTCTCCCCCTCTCTCTGCCCCTCCCCTGCTTGCACTCTCTTTCTCTCTCAAATAAATAAACTTCAAAAAAAAAAATAATGTTTTATTACTTATTTCCTTATGTCTTCTTGTTTTGAGGGGGTCCTGACCCAGCGGGTGTTTGTTTGTTTTTTGTGGAGGAAGGGCAGAGAAAGGGAGACACAGAATCTGAAGCAGGCTCCAGGCTCCGAGCGGTCAGCACAGAGCCCGACGCGGGGCTCGAACTCACAAGCTGTGAGATCATGACCTGAGCTGAAGTCGGACACTTAACCGACTGAGCCACCCAGGTGCCCCTAAAAACTTTTTAATTACGAACAGAATTATACAGAGAAGCTGTAAGACTGGTAACAGAACACCTGTGTAACCATAACATAGATTCAGCAAGTGTTGCCATACTGCACGTATATTTTCCGCCACATCCTGTCAGAGTAAGTGGCAGATGTTGCAGTCCTCTACCCCGCAAACAACCAAGTCCCCTCCCAAGAATGGCATTGTCCCTGAGACCATGCACAGGACTTCTCTGATAGCATCTGGTCCATCAGGAATCTCGTCCATATCCAGCTTGTCCCCTGTATCTCTCTTTTTTTCTTTTACAATTTATTGTCAGACTGGTTTCCACACAACACCCAGGGCTCATCCCAACAGGTGCCCTCCTCCATGCCATCACCCACTTTCCCCTCTCCCCACCCCCCATCAACCCTCAGTTTGTTCTCAGTGTTTAAGAGTCTCTTATGGTTTGCCTCCTTCCCTCTCTATAACTTTTTCCCCCCTTCCCCCCCCCCCCCAGTCTTCTGTTGAGTTTCTCAGGATCCACATATGAGTGAAAACATACGGTATCTGTCTTTCTCTGCCTGACTTATTTCACTTAGCATAACCCTCTCCAGTTCTATCCACGTTGCTACAAATGGCCAGATTTCATTCTTTCTCATGGCCAAGTAGTATTCCATTGTATATATAAACCACATCTTCTTTATCCATTCGTCAGTTGATGGACATTTAGGCTCTTTCCATAATTTGGCTATTGTTGAAAGTGCTGCTATAAACATTGGGGTCCAAGTGCCCCTATGCATCAGCACTCCTGTATCCCTTGGGTGAATTCCTAGCAGTGCTATTGCTGGGTCATAAGGTAGATCTATTTTTAATTGTTGGAGGAATCTCCACACTGTTTTCCAGAGCAGCTGCACCAGTTTGCATTCCCACCAACAGTGCAAGAGGGTTCCCATTTCTCCACATCCTCGCCAGCATCTATAGTCTCCTGATTTGTTCATATTAGCCACTCTGACCGGCGTGAGGTGGTATCTCAGTATGGTTTTGATTTGTATTTCCCTGATAATGGGTGACGTTGAGCTTCTTTTCATGTGCCATCTGGATGTCTTCTTTGGAGAAGTGTCTATTCATGTCTTCTGCCCATTTCTTCACTGGATTATTTGTTTTTTGGGTGTGGAGTTTGGTGAGTTTATAGAGTTTGGATACTAGCCCTTTGTCCGATATGTCATCTGCAAATATCTTTTCCCATTCCGTCGGTTGCCTTTTAGTTTTATTGATTGTTTCCTTTGCTGTGCAGAAGCTTGTTATCTTCACACAGTCCCAGTAGTTCATTTTTGCTTTTAATTCCCTTGCCTTTGGAGATGTGTCAAGTAAGAAATTGCTGAGGCTGAGGTCAGAGAGGTTTTTTCCTGCTTTCTCCTCTAGGGTTTTGATGGTTTCCTGTCTCACATTCAGGTCCTTTATCCATTTTGAGTTTATTTTTGTGAATGGTGTAAGAAAGTGGTCTAGTTTCATCCTTCTGCATGTTGCTGTCCAGTTCTTCCAGCACCATTTGTTAAAGAGACTGTCTTTTTTCCGTTGGAGATATCCTTTCCTGCTTTGGCAAAGATTAGTTGGCCATAGATTTGTGGGTCCAGTTCTGGAGTCTCTATTCTATTCCATTGGTCTATGTCTGTTTTTGTGCCAACACCATACTGTCTTGATGATTACAGCTTTGTGGTAGAGGCTAAAGTCTGGGATTGTGATGCCTCCTGCTTTGGTTTTCTTCTTCAATATTACTTTGGCTATTCGGGGCCTTTTGTGGTTCCATATGAATTTTAGGATTGCTTGTTCTAGCTTCGAGAAGAATGCTGGTGCAATTTTGATTGGGATTGCATTGAATGTGTAGATTGCTTTGGGTAGTATTGACATTTTAACAATAGTTATTCTTTCAATCCATGAGCACGGAATGTTTTTCCATTTCTTTGTATCTTCCTCAATTTCCTTCATAAGCTTTCTATGGTTTTCAGCATACAGATCTTTTACATCTTTGGTTAGGTTTATTCCTAGGTATTTTATGATTCTTGGTGCAATTGTGAATGGGATCAGTCTCTTTATTTGTCTTTCTGTCGCTTCATTATTGGTGTATAAAAATGCAACTGATTTCTGTACATTAATTTTGTATCCTGCGACTTTGCTGAATTCATGTATCAGTTCTAGCAGACTTTTGGTGGAGTCTATCGGATTTTCCATGTATAATATCATGTCATCTGCAAAAAGTGAAAGCTTGACTTCGTCTTTGCCAATTTTGATGCCTTTGATTTCCTTTTGTTGTCTGATTGCTGATGCTAGAACTTCCAACACTATGTTAAACAACAGCGGTGAGAGTTTGTCCCCTATATCTCAACATACCTTTTCAGTTGCTTTTTTCAAACACACTGTATTTTATCATTATGTCTCCTCTGTCTTTTTAAAGCAAGATTAGCCCCCCCCCCTCCCTTTTCATTCCCCATAACACTGACTTTTTTTTAAAGACACCGAGCCAGTTGTCTTGTCCTACAGTCTGGATCTGTCCGATTGTTTCCTTGTGCTGTCATCTGATTTGTTCCTCTCTGAGTCTGGCCCTTGTATTCCTTGGAAACTGGAAGCTAAGTGTAGAGGCTAGACCAGGTTCCTGTTAGACCTTTTCCAGCAGGACTGCTTTGCAGAAGGCACCGAACAGGTGCCACACTGCACAAGGAGGCATGCCCTAGGATGTTGGCTTCTTCCCACCGGCGGGATGCTGAGTCTGACCTTAGGTCAGGCAGGGTGACGGCCAAAGTGTGTTTTCCCCATTTCGATTTGCAGGTAATCTTTGCGTCGCCCTTCGGCACCATATGAATACCTCGTTTCCTCATTAGCTTTTTACCTCATGATTTTGCCTCCATCCTTGCCTGAATCCGTGATTTGATTGAAGGTGGCAAAATGGTGATTTCTAAATTACTTCTCTTCTCCATTTATTAGCTGGCATTCTCCTCTAACGAAGAGCTTTTCCTTCACCAACTGGGGATGATTACTGATTGTAGTTCTTCCTAAAGAGGTAGGATGACGCTTTGTTCTTTTTCTTGACCAATTTTCACAGTGAGGAGTCAGGGTAATAGTCACGCAGGGTTCTGGCAAACGATCTTTCTTTTTGATAGATTTTTGCGTATTCAGTGTGTTGAAATAACTTTCAGCCATTATTCTTTAATGTTGAAATTACCGCACATTTGGCCAGTGGGAGTCTGTCCATGCTACCAACCTGTGAATGAAATGTCAACAAACGATATTAAAGTATTATTGGGGCAATCAGAAAACTGGATATTTTAAAGGAATGATTATTTGTTGGGGTAGCGTTATCATGGTTATTAAAAAGATAAAAGAGGGGCTCCTGGGTGGCTCAGTCAGTTAAGCATCCCACTCTTGACTTCGGCTCAAGTCATGATCCCAGGGTCATAGGATCGAGGCCCACATCGGGCTCTGCCCTGAGCATGGAGTCTGCTTAAGATATTCTCTCCCCTCCCCCCCCGCCACTCAAGAGCTCTCTGTCTCTCTAAAATAATGTTTTTTTATGTTTATTTTAGAGAGAGAGCCACTCATAGAGCATGAGCAGGGGAGGGACAAAGAGAGGGAGACACAGAATCCGAAGCAGGCCCCAGGCTCCACGCTGTCAGCACAGACCCCGACTCGGGGCTCGAACCCACGAACCGTGAGATCATGACCTGAGCTGAAGTCGGGCGTTCAACCAACTGAGCCACCTGGGCACCCCTCTCTCTAAAATAAATTTTAAAAACAGATAAAAGAGTCCTAACCTCCTAGAGACGACATATTGAATGACATATTGAAGTATTTGTTGGCAAGATAGGATTTACCTTGAAGTAGTTCATGGGTGGCTGGCAAGGGGGATGGGGGGAGGGGAATAGCCCAGGCCGAGAGGAAGCGGGTTTGGCCACATTCTATTAATTAGGCTGCTTGAGGGATGCTTAGGGTTTGATTATACTATTCTTCCGGGACATGTTTGAAACTTTTCCTAATGACTAGTTTTTTAATTATTTGAACCTAATGTGGGATTTGCGGTTCAGATTGAGTAATCTCACAGCTCTTTTTTCTTAACTGCGTATTTATGTTTTTAATCTATGAAAAGCTTATTTTGAAGGAATGTGTACCTGTTCAGCTTTGCTGACGTAAAGCCAAAATGGAGCTCGTATTGGAGCTTAATTGCTGTGTACATCCAGGAAATTTGAAACTCTCTAAAATGTAAGTAATGGTAAAGAACTTAAAGAAAAACGTGGTTACGGTATTCCTCTACCTTTTCCTCTTCTTGGAAAGTGTTTTTATAGCTTTAAAAACAATTCCCCTTCATTATTCTGCAATAGTCTTTATTTTGTAAATAAATGTACTAGTATAAAAAATACTTCTTCCAGGGGCTCCTGACTGGCTCAGTGGGTAGAGCATGTGACTCTTGATCTCAGGGTCGTGAGTTCAAGCCCCCATTGGGCATGGAGCCTACTTAAAATAAAATTAAAACTAAATACATAAATAGAAATACTTCTTCCCTGTAAAAGATTGAGGAAAAAAATGGCAAGAAGGATAGGGGGAAAAAATCACTTGGGTCTTCGACCACAGACAGCCAGGGTCTTCATAAATTTCTTTTCATCTTTTTCCTATGCCTTGTCTGTTATTTGCTTACTTGTTGTCAAAAATCCTACATTTGGAATTAATATTATCTGTTTTAATGTATTGAGGATTCATTACACACGGCGCGTCAGCTTTCATCTGTTATTGCCAGGGCCGTCCTAACTCACTGTGAAATTTGGTGCTGCGGCTGTTTTCCTGACGATAAATGGAAAAGAGGTCATCTCTGGTCTCTTCAGACTGTTCTACTTTTTGGGTTTGGGGGCTTCCTCCAGCAACAAATACCTGGCTTTTTGGTGAAACAGTGCTATGGCAGCTATTTAAAATCCAATTTGCTCCTGTCTTAGAGCCTTTAGCACAAGGACGGGGCGGGGGGGGGGGGGGGAGTCCCCAGTCCCCAACCAGGTAATGACCAAAAGGGAATTCATGGAATTCATCCCATTAACCGGGGGTGGAGCGTTGGCCGTAGATCTCACTAAGGTCAGCGGACACGTGAAGTGCCAGCCAGAATGCGAAGCCAGGGGACCCCAGCGTCCCTGTACAGTGCTAGGGAGTGACGCGCAGAGGCCCCTCCCGGCTGTTCCCCTTGTCTCAGACATTCACTGAGCACGTCCAGGCTGCGCTGGGCTCTGGGCTCTAGCGTTCGGAACGCAGCCGCGAACAGAATGGGACTGGTTGTGAACATGTGTGCAAATAACCAGATAGTATGTCCGGCAGGAGACGTCTGTAAAGGCAAGGCAATGGCTTTGAAAGCGATGGAGGGTGCGGTATTCTACAGAGCAGGCGGGAGGCCTCGCTGAGCAGTGACCCTGGGGCCGAGCCCCCGGGTTCACGAAGCACATAGCCAGCTGCGGGGCGGGTCCACCCGCGTTACATGCACCCGGAGGAAGGCTGTGTTCACAGGCCATCGAGGCTGGAACCGCGCCGCGGAGGCGGGGCAGGTGCTGCGGGCAGAGGTGGCCGGGGGCCGCTGTCGGCCCCTTCAGGGGCTTGGCTTTCTCCCCCGGAGTGAGATGGAAACCGGTGGAGGGTGATGAGCAGAGGAGGGGCGTCATCTGCCGTGTACCTTGTAAAAGGACCCCTGGGTGTTACGCGGGTGATCAGTTACAAGGGGGGAAGGGCAGAAGCCGAGTGCCGGCGGGGGGCCAGGACCCCTACACCAGGTGAGAGAGGATGCTGTCTTCGGAGCAGGGTGATAGCAACAGGGAAGGGGGAGGTGATTGGATCCCGGAGGTTTGTAGAGGGTGAACAGAGCCAGACCGACGAATCGCTGAGAGAAAAAGGCAAGGGAAGGATGCCTTTGCTGTCTGGGGCCTTGAGCAGCCGGAAGGGCACGCGGCCTTTCTATGAGCTAGGGAAGACCGAGGGAGGAGCAAGAGCGCGGGGGCGGTGGTGTTCCCTGTGGGTGACGTCCGATATCTTAGCGGACAGGTCCGGGCGGCAGGCAACTCTACAAGGTGTGGAGTCAGGGCAGCCCGTGGCGGGTGTTATCCAGCTAGGACGGTGAGATTGCGTGTATCCCTTCACTTTCACTCGATTTACCATGTCTTTTTTTTTTTTTTTGGTCGTATCACTTGCCACCAGAGGCGTGAGGTGGGGGTGATGGGGGTGGGATCGGTGGTCGTACAGCCCAGTGAGATCCAAGCTAGCGACCGGAGGCGGTTTCCGGTTCTAGCGAACACTCCAGATGACTCTCATTGCAGGTGACCCGGGGACCGTTCTTTGAGAAGCACTGCTGAAGGCACCTCGTCCTTTCCTCTTTTGTCGTGGACAGGGCCCCCTCCCTGCGTTCTTGTGTTACTCAGCAAACCCCAGAGGATGTGAGTGGGTCCTCTCATCCCTCCAGCCCGCACCTCTGGGCTTGGCCTAACGTGCAAATGGAAGGAGAGAGACACTTAGTGGGCGAGAGAAGCAAGTGAAAAGCCAAAATGCCGTTAATAAGAGCAGCGGTTATTCCCATGCAGTAAACCAGCTTCACCCCGTGTGCCTAACGCTTAGTTAACGCTTGGTCGTCACGCCTTATTACCTCGTGAGTCATCCGTTCGGTTTATGAGGGCGGCGCTTTGATTCCCGTCGGGATGTTTCCTCTCTGAGAGTCCTCCCAGAGTGCTCCCAGCTTTCCCAGAATAGCGCTTTTGTGTTCTGGATACCTCCAGATACACTGATAAGTTCTCAACAGCTGACTGTATTCACAGTTTATGACTTGGTATTTATGAATCGCCGAGGATGTTATATGTACTGCCTTCTAAATAAACCTGTAGGATGATACTTGCTCTCAGAGTCAGCACTGTAGTGCTCGGGAAATAGATCAAATGAGGCAGCTCGGGAAATAGATTCTCGGGAAATAGATCAAATGCAGCAGCACTGGGGGAGGAAACGATGGAAAACGAAAGCACTGTGCAAATACGGCTTGTTCTGACAGTAGCTTGCACTGGAGCCGGGACCACCGTGACCTAGTGTGACTACAGTCACCTGACAGTCCGTGTCATTGGTGTAAATTTCCCGTGCACGGGTCCACAATGTTTGCAGATGACACAGGCCTGCAGCCCCACACACGCACGCCCTCCGTGCACCGTATCAGACCACGGGGAGGAAATGATGGAACAGTAACAAACCTTTCTCCCTTTTTAGGATGGCCACTCTTCTTCTAAAGAGGCTAACGTTGCATACCGTAAAGACTGGAAATAATTGCATTAGATGTCCTGGTACATACACCCTGCACCAGACCGCACCAGCACGGCCGTCGCTCCGAGCTTCTGGCCCGAGACTGTCCTGCCCGATTCACGCAAAAGCTTTCGGTACTGTTGCAGACACCCAGGACGAAAGGAAGAAGAAAAAGAAGAATGAACCAGCTCTTAGCAACATCGGAAGAAAAATTCACGAGCGGATCATTCACGTGCTGGATGAGGCGGGCAACGACTTGGGCAACATGCACCGAGCAGACGTGATCAGGCTCATGAACGAGCGGGACCTGAGGCTTGTGACAAGGGACAGCAGTGCGGAGCCCCCTCAGTACCAGCTCCTGACGGGGGCACAGATCCACGAGGAGCGCCTGCGACTCCGGGAGCTGGGAAAAGCCCACCCGAAACCCGGTAGGTGACCTGCTGCCCACGCCCTGAGCCCCAGGGACCTCAGAGGGCGTCTGCCGAGGTGCCTCGTGACAGCGGGGGTGTGAGCAGCGGGGTAGTTCACGGCCTCCCCACCGTCTCCCGCATCTTTCTCCAGCTCTCGCTTCATTTCCATTCCTCCTCTCGTCTTTTTTCCTCGATGCCCTGTGGTCGGCGTCGCTTCCTCGTGTAAAATGAGGGGGAAATAGGGAGGCACCCCAGAACGACGGGACCCCTTTTCCTCTTGGCCTGGCCCGGGGGTGGCAGCATCTCTGGTGTCCGGAATGAAAGAGCCTCGGAAGCGGTGGGGTGGGGTCCCTGTTCCCCTCTTTCCCCCTCATCTCTAACGTGGAGGCGCCTGGCCAGTTGGCCGGAAGCCCTTGCTGATCTACGAAGGGATTCACAGAGCATCTTCCACACCCTGTTGGTAGTAAGGCTCATTTACACATTTACCGATCACCTTACCACGGCCTTGTCTTTTATGCCTTATGGAGCCCGGAACTAGACATCAAGTGAAAATTTTTCATGAGTCCTAATAAGTGCTGACCGTTACGAAAGCTTGTTTTATGGAAAACACTCTGGGGCAGGGGCAGGAGACGGGTCCCAGAGCTGCCACAGCGAGGTTGTGTGTCTTAGGAAAATCACACGGTTCTCTGTGGCTCAGTTCTGTGGCACCACATTCAACAAGGATGTTGGCTGGGAAACAAAAAGTCTTCAGAAGAGGCCAACCGGGATGGTAAGGACATCACATTGCATCGCAGAAAAAACGCAGAACAGCACCGAGAAGCTTGGAGAGCTTTGGCGGGGGTGCTCTTTGCAGAGATAGTTGAAGTGCTAAGGTGTTAAAGGCATTAATTTTGTTCCGGTGGCGACGTAGGACCAGCTGCGGGAGCTTGAAGGAAGCGGGGAGGTGTTCCTAAAAGGAGGTCTTTTAGGAAAATTACTTTTGGGAATTAGAAAGCATACCGAAAACTGTACACACCTGTTACCCACCATCCAAGATGAACAAGCGTTAACGTTGTTGTACTAAAGATTGTTAAACGAAACAAAACATTACAGGAAAGTCGAAGTCTCTGTGCTCCCTTTTCCTGTGCCGTCCTCCCTCCCTGCCGCCGTGGACATGAATGTGGGTCTGTGCTGTTAAACTTCAGTGACGTACAAACCCGTGGTATATGGCATGATTCTGTACACATGAAAATTATGTCATGCTGTCTTCAAGAGCTAGGTTTATGTAACAGCTGTAGCTAATTTTTTATAATTACTCAGTGGAATCCTCAGAATGTACCAGATACCGTGGATTGGTCAGGGCCTTTCCATGGGCATTGGGCTCGTTTCCAGCCTTTCATTTCCAGACCAAAGCTGGCTCGTTTCCAGACCAAAGGGCATGTCTGTCAGTGTCTCCAGAGTCTATGGGGCAAATTGTCAGCAATATGTGAAATTTCTTTCTCTACATCCTCACCCATACTTGGTACTCTCATCTAATTTTTGTCCTGCCAATGGGTGAGAAACCCGATCTTATTATTTCTTTGGGTTTCATTTCACCATTTGAGTTGCCTCTTCTGTGAACTGCCTGTGTACATGCCCTCTTCCTCTGCTTGCGTGGTCCCCCCTCCCACCCCCGCCAATTTATAAGATTCTCTGTGTGATGCAAAAAAACCTTATCCTAGTTAGATTTCTTTTTTTTTTTGCCCTTTTCAAAATTACACCATAGTGTCTTTGATATAGGAAATTATCAATTTTTTTCCTTAACAAAATCCTTCTTTTTTTTAATGTTTATTTTTTAGGGAGATAAACAGAGCATGAGCAGGAGAGGGGCAGAGGGAGACAGACACACAGAATCTGAAGCAGGGTCCAGGCTGAAGCACAGGGCCCGATGCGGGGCTCGAACTCACACACCGTGAGGTCATGACCTGAGCCGAAGTCAGATGCTCAACCAACTGAGTCACCCAGCCGTCCCTTAACAAAATCCTTTTAGCCTGAGGTCACAAACATACCCATACCCGGTCTTTTCTTCTATTTTAAAGTTGTATTTTTTCACATGCAGTTAGTGCTCCCAGGAAGATTGTTGTGTGGATTAAAACCTAACTTTTCCCCTGTATGAAAACTCTGAATCTTCCAATGCTTTTACTAAGGAATCTGTTCCTTCCCTGTAATTTTCTAAGTCAGGATTTCCATTGCTGGATACAGGACATAGAAAGCTCGCTCTCGTCTGATGCAGTCTGGCTGACCCCATTGTCACTAGAAGGGCACCACTAAGGGAGTCAGATGAGAAGAGTACTTCCCAGGGGCGCCTGAATGGCTCAGTCGGATAAGCGTCCGACTTCAGCTCAGGTCATGATCTCATGGTTTGGGGTTTCAAGCCCCACATCGGGCTCTGTGCTGACAGCTCAGAGCCTGGAGCCTGCTTCGGATTCTGTGTCTTCCTCTCTCTCTGTCCCTCCCCGGCTCATGCTCTGTCTCTCTCTCTCTCTCTCTCTCTCTCAAAAATAAACATTTAAAAAAAATTTTTGAAAAACGAGTACTTCCTAAACACTGCTCCAGTCAGAAAGAAAAATAAGGCCAATTAAGTTTATCATAAAGCTAAACTTGTTCCTTTTAAAGGACCATTCTTTTGTACTGTCATCAAATGAGGGTACTAATAAATGGAAGCATTTCATATCTAGATACTTGACAGGTAAAAACTGGTACCTTTATGTCTATTTTCCTTGTTTAAAAAGCGTTCACCGGTCTGTCAGACTAAGTCAGGAAGAGGAGCATCCGGGCCCCTGTGGCAACCGCAGATCTCACGAAGTGTGCATGACCCAGCTCAGGTCCCCCAAAGGGACCAGTCAACAGTCCTAAAAAAGTCTCTGTTTTAAACTAGGCCCTACCCTGACAAAGGAGCTAACTTTTTCTTCAAATATTGGACAACATGATTTGGACACAAAGAGTAAACAGATTCAGCAATGGATTGAGAAAAAATACAGAGTTCAAATTACTATAAAGAAAGGGAAGAACGTAGAGGAGCCAGAAAATAAAATGGTAAGTGAAAGCAGGTCTGAGAAACTGCTCACTGTTTGCTGATCTAAAAGGACAATCGTAGAAAGTCTGGGTAACGTGAAGGCAGAGTAGCTGGCGAATTCTACCATGACGGCCGTAGCTTCCCAATTCATTTTTCAAAATGCAAACATAGGCTCCATATACTTTTTCCACTGAAGCATAAGTATCGTCATGTGAAAACACTGCACTTCGTAATCTAGTGAAAGAGTAATGTATACTCTTCTCTTTGACAAATTGTACAGTATCTAACATTTAAGCAGAAAAACATAGATTCATTTTTTTAAAGTCTATTTACGATTTATGAACGCCTCTGAGAATTCTTCCATATAAAGTTAAATGGTCTTTATGAAAAGTATCAGTTTACACTCCCAGGGTAAGTCTACAGAGTAACGACTTCACTTTTAGAGTCCGAGAACTCAGCAGCTAAAAGGCAGCACGAGTCCAGTGGTTTCCGCCCTTGTTCGTGTTAGAATCACCGAGACCTAGGACCCAGCCCAGCTGATCCTGGATCTCTGGAACTGGGTGTGTTTCCCAAATGACTCTGTGAGCGAGTGTTAGGAACCGCACAGGACTGACAGTTGTGGGGATAAGGAGGTCCTCTGCCCGTGCCCAAACCCACCGCTCTGTACTTCTTTTTTCCAAGAGGGTAGTTGGAGCCAAACACAGCCCCTCAGGGCCATTGACAGCGGGGATTTTAAAACTATCGACTTTTAGTGCAGGAGTATAGTTACATGGAGTTTGTAAAACTGCCTGGTTATGGTATAGGTTTCAACGGCTGCTTAACCAGAAAGGCACAGTTTAATTGAGCTAATCACTTAAATAACAGCAACTCAATCAAGAATGCAGATTTGCATGGGTATTAGAGCATTAGCACTAGGAAGAATCGAAGACATTGGTTTTAAATTAATCTTTGGCCGTTCTCCCCTTCTAGGAGGAGATATGTAATCAAATACTCCAAACTATGCCCGGAATAGCTACCTTCTCAACCCGCCCACAACCTGTTAGGGGAGGGAAAGCTGTAATGTGTGTTCTTCGTCATTTAAGCAAAAAGGAAGAGAATGCATATAGAGAAACGCAAGGAGCCCAGAAAGAGGACCCTTTGAACAAAGAAAATGGAAACAACAGAGAATCAGATGTTGTGCATCCATGATTTTAATAAAGAGAAAGGTGCTTCTGGGAGGAAAGAACTGAGCTGGCTGGTCTGTGGTCCTTTAAGCAACGCAATCTGGTGTTCAGTTGAGGGTGAGTATCGCGACCGTCGAGAGCACCCTGTCTTCAGTACAGTTCAGTGACTCTCCGTTTGTAGGCAGAGATGAGCTTTGTCCTTGTTTCTTTTTAGGAGGAATGTATCCACTGAGACGAGAGGCCAAACTCCGTTTTTCACGAGACGGTTTTACCTTTGGAAATAAGAAAGCGAGACAATGAGAACGCAAAATCAAACTATCCAACTAACCTAATAGCTGTACCCCCCAACAGGCACCCAGCACCCCCTTAGAAGAAAGTGAAGCCCGGCGATCGCGTTCCCGGTAGAGCAGCTCACACAGCAGTGACGAGCCAAAAGTACCCGAGACTGCATCCGGCTGGGGGACTTGGGGTTTAAAACCCACAGCGGGCCCCAGTTAACTTACTTTGAGGTTCATTTTCTTCTTGTCAGGGTCATGCACAACGGCGTGCCTAGTGAGACTTTGCTACAATGAAGGGAAAAGAAAAAGTTATGTTTTTGAAACGCTGCCATTTGGGTGCCTATTAATATGAGAACTTCACGAGTTCTTTAAATAAACTGTCGACCTTCTTTCTGTTACATACCGTTGAGGGACTTGACCTCTACTTAAAGATTCTCCCACCAGAGCAGAATTCTTCCTCACATCCTACACCTCATCACTACCTTTCCCGAGGACCCATGTTCGGAATTTAGACAGTCTCGCCACCCCCCCACCCCCGCCCCACCCCGTGGCTTCTGAGTTGCTTCCTGAGGGGGAAGAGGGGGAGCCAGTTCTGGATGAGCTATTCCAGGCTGAAGAAGCTTCCTGTAACTGAATCTAGGCAGCAGCATTCCCAAACACCAACGGAACACCTGACCGGTCTCCCTGCCCTTGATGAGGATGCTGACCGCGATCAGCTCCGAGCTGCTGTCGGTTTGCATCCACGCTGGGCCTGCCTCACTTGTGTGTTCCGTCTTAACCATGGCGCACGGCACACGCTTGGAAGAGTACCGGCCAGAGCGCCTGCCGAGCCGCACGGGGCCCTCCTGTGAGTGTCACATGCTCGCCTGTTCACATCTCGCCCAGATCTAGACTAGACTCCAGTCCTAAGGTCCCTCATGTCCTGATGCCCACTTCTCAATCCCTAGATGGTGAGTCTAAAAGGACACCTAATAGGCACGTGGTACCACAGGCCACTGGTTCTCAAATGTAGGTAGGGAAGAATCACCTGGAAGGTTTGTTACAACACAAATTACTGGGTCCCATCCCCAGTTTCTGATTCGGGGGGGGGGGGGGGGGGGGGAAGGATATGCATTTCTAGCAAGTTCTCTGGTGATGCGGAAGCTCCCGGTCAAGGGCCACACTTCTGAGAACCCCTGGCACGGGCGAATGCGGTTGTTGTGCGGACTTCAGAACCACCCCTGCTGAGGCGAGAGGGGAAGGTCCGGGTCACCCAGCTTTCCCCATCGGCAGGCCCCGGGACACCGTCTTGGGACCCAGGGCTCCCAGGAACCCTGCCGGGAGGCCGCCCGTCTAGAGGACCGCGTTTGTGAGGGCGAGTACTTACTTTCATTGCGAACGTTTTGCCGCAGCCGGCGTGCTCACAGGTGAATGGGCGCCTTTCCTCGTGAAAAGAGAGAATGTGGCTCTGGAGATTAAAGACGGTTGTGTAGGTCCTACCACAGCCTTCCCTGGGACACCGGCACACCTCCCTCTCCGGGGCGTGAGTCTTCATATGTTGCTTCAGGTAATCCTTGCGTTTAAAGGTTTTCTGGCAGACTTCACATCTTACGGCCTCTGGTGGAGCAGACACACACTTAACCCATTTCCCCGGGTATCGCCACGCGGGAAAATTAACGCTGAGCTTGTAAGGCAGGTATTTGGGGCCAAAAAGGTCACGATGATCATAAATCCGAACACCGGCTGCAGTGTCTGTTGCTTGGAAGCCGGTCTCGATGCTCCCACGTGCTGTATTACGCGGAGTCACTCTGTTCCCTTACCAGGGAGCAGGGGTTCCCAGCCTGGTGGCCGTGGGCAGGGGACAAGATCAAGTAGAGCCGTGTCCTTCCTCGGCCTCCAGTACAGAAGGCACCGCCTCCCAGATCGCCCCCCCTGCCGGAGCCTTTCCGGCCGCCAACTGCACGGCGGTCCTCCCCGACCCGGGACCCCGGCTCCCGCACGTCTGCCGGGCCGAGGTACCAGCTTCACCGTCACGGGAACGCCTTTGTCTTAAGGCACACGCCTAGCACTTCACTCTCCAAAACCGTAGGGGCAAGTGTCACTGCGCCACGCACATCCGCCTCACCTTTATGGGCTTCCCTCCTGTGTTTTAGAAGCTCTGTCCATGTTTTTGCCACGAAGGAACATTCTTTTTTGCACACGTAGCCTGTGTAGGAAAAAGCAGATTGGCGCATCGCCTTCTGCGAATACTCAGCGTAAACACCGCTCGTCATTGGAAAGGAAACTTACAAGCCTATACAGTTGCCCTCCTACCTCCCAATACCATTCTGTTCCGTCAGCCGTTGGAGGTGGGAATAAAAACTAAGGTTTGTTTTACAGTAAAACCCAACGACCCCACAGCAAGGCGTTCACTGCACGTAGGGTTTCACCTCAGCACACTTCACGGAAGGATGCCGTGCCCTCTCCCGCTGTGGTCAGTGAGCTGGGTAGACCGTGCGTGGGCTCCCGGCTGCTGTCACTCCCCGGCCGCTGGCTCACGGTCCCTTCCCTCCCTGCTCTGTGCTTGCCTCTTGTTTTCCTCAGAGCTCTGGGGTCCTCTGCGTTCGCCAGACCACCCACACTGAGTCTCGGTGGTTGTGTGCCCATCCCTGGCCGCCTCAAGTCTTACCATCTGGTAGGTTCTGCACTGCAGAAAAGACTCGGGCTGCGACTAAGGGAGAAAATAAGACCCTAGAGGAAACGCTGCGGATGACAGTGGACATTGTGCAAAGCACCGCAGCTGGAAGAATCTGGGTAACAGCCAGCCCGTGTTTCACCCACGAGATACCAGAGTGAAACTAAAAGGAGCGAGGCCACCTCTCAGGCTTCACCTACTACTCTCTCGTTTTAAAAAAAAAACAACCCAAAAACATACTCCATACTCAGAAAACCGGAATACAGATATAAAAACGTCCCTCGTGGAAACAGAACAGATTCAGGTAATTTAATCCAGTCTTTCTGAAAGAAGTTACGACCTGATTCCTCCGGAACCTCAAACTGTTACCCAAGCCCTGCGAGTGCCAGTAAGGAAAAGAATGACACAGGTCGTGAAGACGTTTAAATGGTGGTGGCAAAGCCAACCTCGGCTGGAGCGCTGCACTCAGAAGTGTAACGCACCGCCAGGCACTCGCACGGGCATAAAGCGTTCGCTGCCAACGGCGACAAGAGCGGTGCGTGAACAGGCGACAGGCAGGCCTCCGGTCGAGAGCCTAACACCTCGGGCTGCGGCGTGCCGCCCCCGCCTGGACAGTGTCGAGTTTCTCAGTGTGGCCGTGGAACAGAAGAGAAGGCGCTTTCCGCTCAAAGCGTTAGGCCCGCCGGCACGCGTCGCGGTTAGTGTCTACTCAAAGCTGGTGCCACAGGGGCCCCCGTACGCACCCTCGTGGACCTTCCCGTGTCTCTTCAGCCTGCTGCGGGAGGCGAAGTGTTTCCCACATCCCTCATGGGCACACCTGGGCGAACGACACAGGAGGCGTGAGCCAATCTATTTCCTGGGGGCAGCCCCTCAGGGTCGACGTGAGCTTCGTCCTTTTCCGCTCCCAGAGTCTCTCCCCACAACCAAATCAATCGTAAAAAGGAGATTTAAAACTGAGACCGAATCACAGGTGAAATTCAGGTGACTGGCCAGCCTGCAGACAATAAACTTAGAGAAAAGTACCAGCACCTTTTTTTTTTTTTTTAGGATGTGATCAAATAGTTTTTATCTTTATGCTTCTGAAAAGATACACTGTTTTCCTGGCTACAAAAACACGGCTTGGGTGAATCCCTAAGGCACTGGGCATGGTCTCTGTGAGTTTTAACGCCGCGGCCGAGGGCCGGCGTGGCGAGCAGGCAGCATCAGGTGCACCCGTCTGGCGACTGGTGCAGCGGCACGTCCCAGCTCCGTGCGACAGCCCTCGGTGGCCGCCCGCCGGCCCCGCGTGGGCCAGGAGCACCGCCAGCCCGTGCTCCTCAAGACCTCACCGGGTGCTCCTTCGCACCCTCCCCGAGTCCACCCCCGTGTGTCCCGTCGCCGTTCCTGTCCCTCCTGAAGGCCCCTCGCATGCAAGGCCGACAGGCCCGATCGCTGTGGCTCTGTCGGAAGGGACCGCTTCGTGTCTGCACCGTGACCTTTCATACGACTGAATAAAGCCACTTCTCAGCGCTCCCTTCAAGCTTAACCACAACTGTACTGATCTCACAAATTATTCTGGAACACGTTAGCTATTTCTTTTAGCAAATAAAAGCCAAATTAAACTTTTGACGTGCCCCCGATATAGACGTGGGCATTCGCTGCACAGAAAAATGTTAAGACGTGGCTTCAGAACACTTGTATCCCACCTCTGCATTTCAATCTTTTTTTTTTTTTTTTTTTTTTTTTTAGTTTTTATCTATTTTTTTTTTTTCCAACGTTTTTTATTTATTTTTGGGACAGAGAGAGACAGAGCATGAACGGGGGAGGGGCAGAGAGAGAGGGAGACACAGAATGGGAAACAGGCTCCAGGCTCCGAGCCATCAGCCCAGAGCCCGAGGCGGGGCTCGAACTCACGGACCGCGAGATCGTGACCTGGCTGAAGTCGGACGCTTAACCGACTGCGCCACCCAGGCGCCCAAGGTTTTTATCTATTTTGAGAAAGAGCGAGAGTGCGTGCATGAGCTGAGGAGGGGCGGAGAGAGGGAGACAGAGAGAGAGACAGAGAGACAGAGAGACAGAGATAGAGAGAGAGACAGAGAATCCCCAGCAGGCTCTGCACTCTCAGCACGGAGCCCGTCCCAGGGCTCAGACTCCTGAACCGTGAGATCATGATCTGAGCTGAAACCAAGAGTCGGACTGAGCCCCCAGGCGCCCCTGCGTGTCAATCTTCCTGCCACCTGAAATGCAAGAGACCTCACCGTGGAGAACCTACTTGAACAGTGGCTCACTGGTGTGCTGGCACTGATGGGTCCTCAGCTGCTGGTGTTTCTTAAAGGCCTTCTCACACCCTTCAAAAGTGCACTGTTTGATAAAGGTTCGTTAGACTTTGGAAAAAATCAAAGAGTGGTTCACAAGAGAATTCCCTCAGGAGAAACACACCGTGAAGATTTTACACTTGCTGCCTGCTCCCCCCGAGTTACCGTCGAATCCTATGCCAGGAAGCTTTAAAGATTTAACACATTGGAAACAGCAAAACGGTTTCATTTGGGGCAGTCTACCATAATAAACTTCATTAGCAAAAAAAAAAAAGGATGCTTTCAAAATAAGCCATTATTATGAGAGCTAGTAGTTGGGCTAAATTCAGGTATCTGCCAGACAAAATCTGGTTGATGAGCCCTTTAGGAACATTAGACAATAAGCCTAAAAATATGCAGAGAGTTTAAGCATAGGAAATCATTCATACTTACTACATATTGTTTTTGCTGATTTTCATGTTTGCGTTCAAAATGTTTCTTCAAGTTTGATCTTGTGTTGAATTTCTGATCACAGCCACTAGCTGTACAACTGTAAGAAATTGCATAAATCAACAAAATATTAAACCGAGGGAAGAGAAGTTTTAAGATGTATATATCCTCCTCCTTTATAGAAGTACTGTCCAGGGGGCCTGGGTGGCTGTCGGTTGAGCGTCTGACTTCGGCTCAGGTCATGATCTCACGGTTCGTGGGTTCGGGCCCCACGTCGGGCTCTGCACCAACAGCTCGGGGCCTGGAGCCTCCCTTGGATTCTGTGGCTCCCTCTCCCCGCCCCCCACTTGTGCTCGGTCTCTCTCTCTCTCTCAAAAATACATAAACATTAAAAAAATTTAAAGAAACTCCTGTCCAAAGTACAGTATAAAACAGACTTGAACCAACTCCAAAGCCTTAAAGCCGAAGCGTCAGCCTCACTCTGACGGGATTACCAGGGGACGAGACGCGTCTTCACCCAGGCTTCTGAAACCAAGCACGTTCATCGCACGTCCTTTATGAGCCGGGCACACAGAAGGTGCAAGGCATTACTTCCAAAAGCCCAAACCCTGCTCAGGCTTAACTCCATGTTTAAGCAAAATTGTTTTTTAATTTAGAATCTGAAAACCTTCATTTTGCTTGAAATGTCAAAGTAAATTGCATTTTCCAAAGGAAAAAAAAAAACCCTCAAAAACACTACTTTTAGCTTCCGTTCAGAGGTAGAAATGGGTATTTAGAGCAAAACCACCAACCATGATGCCCTCTGGCGTATCACCAAGCCATCCTAGTTCCCCTTAATGAGTGTTTCTATATCTTGCCCTTGAATCATCCAAATTCTTTGTGAAGTTGTGTTTCAAACGTGTGCTCTTCTTGTGAGAGTCCTCAGCCTGAGGGACGAAGCAGGACTTCTATGACGGCCCTAATCTCAGCCATCACGGACCGGTAAACACAGGGTGACGCTGTCGGGCGCTGTGCCGTCTACAGGGGGGCTGACCGTGAGCGGGGGCAGCGGGAGATCCCACTGGAAGCGTGCGGGAGGCTGTGGCAGAGAACACGACGGACGCCAACGGGTGGTGGTTTTGACCCCAGGGATGGAAGGCTGACTTTTAGCGGGGTACACGGTCAACAGAAATAGAACTTTTTCCAGCCTCCCCTGCAATCAGGGGTGGCCACACAGCTGTTTCTGGCCCATCCGGCTCAACGACCACAAAGTGTCTAAAAGGGGGCACGCCTCTTTTGCGCCTTGGCCCATCCTGGCGGCTGGAACGCCTATGATGGCTGGAACTCCAAAGGTCATCTGGGACCGCGACGTCGCAGCCCCAAGAGGAGGACGGCAGTGACAAGTTCCAAGGAGCCCAGGTCCTACTGACTGTGGAACACCCCCAACTGTCCATGTCGGCGTTTCTGTTACACAAGACAGAGACGGTGTTGTTTAAGCCTCTGTTGTGCTGGGCTCTCTGTCACTCTTGACTTCAATCCTGACACAGGCATCTAAGCCAACACCAGTGTGGGGCAAGAGGACAGGGCCCAGAAATGTCCCGACCGGGAGCAAAGAGCAGGCACAGGGGCAAAGAAGACGCGGACAAAGTTGCAGGGTGGTGCACGGACCGGGTTTTACGTCTGAGAGTCAAGCAGATGGGGCAAGATCACAAAAAGGCCAGATCGCAAAGGTCATCTGCACAATATACTAAGACCCTGGACTTCGTTATGAAAGCAACACTTAAACCCTGCACAGCTTTAAGAAGGGAAGCCGTCTAGAGCAGAGACGACACCATTCAGGTCGGAGTCAGAGCCTGAAATATGACCGCAGCCGCGGGGGGAGGGGCAGGGGTCCGACGAGAAGGGACAGAACCTGATGACCCGCCGGCTGCAGAGGACAGCCGCGAGGACGGGGCGTCCAGGGAAGCTGCCTCGCCTTCGCTGAGGGCCATCGGGTGGACAGGGATGCCACCAACAAGAACGAGGGACAGGAAGGCCGAAGGAAGCAGAGCTCAGGCTGCACTTCAAGAGACTTGGGCCACGTGGAATTAAGAGGCCAGAGAGAGAGCCGGAAGGGAGTAACACCGAGCTGCCCTGTTCCAGAGGGAACTCTCCCTTTCCAATTCACCCTGGGAATCTGTCCAGCCCCAGTTCTTCTTGAAGATCCAGTTTTTTAAGGAGCATACAGTAGCTTAATTCAGAAACCATGAAGCATAAAAAGGGACACAGCTGCAGGTTTCCTTCCACCCCTCACCCCTGCCTCCTCCCCACCCGGGACTCCCCACTACTCCCAGCCAGGACAGGCGACCTGTTCGGCTTTATACAGATAGAAGCAGATACAAATGCAGATTCTTCCCGCGTTCTTCTTCTCCCTCCTCCTTTTTATGCACAAAAAGGCAGCCCTCTCTCCACTCTTCTGAACTGTGGTCTTTTGATGAATATGCCGTTGGACACTCACTCACGGCTTCACAGACGGTACCTGCATTTGTTTTTCCGGCTGTCTAGGATTCTAGCGTGTTGATATACTTTTCAGTCCCTCCTGATGAGCACACGGGTTGATTCCAATGCTGTGCACAGAACCTCGTAGCGGCATTTAATTCAGCCACAAGTGTATCTGTAGAATAAATTCCCTGAAGCGAAACTTCTAGGTCAAAGACTCTCTCCCGGCCCCATTTTCCAGACCACGCTTCGTTACTCTTTGCTGGGCTGGTCGAACCACATTTTGAAATACGTTAAGCTTCAGTTAGGGTCATCTGTTTCGGTGATACGCCGTGTGCTTGAACAGGGACGGAACTGAACACGTCTGCCCCCTCAGGACTTTGTCCCGTTCCCGCTGGCCAGCACGCTGGTCAGACGGAGGTGGCTCTCCACATGGACAAGGGCAGTGAAGACGATCCCGTGCCAACAACTGACAGCTCCCCTTCCTCAGACTGTTTGGACCTCAGTGAGACGTGAGACACTTCACATTCGTCATCCCCTTAAAACTGGAAGAAGTGAACTCAGATCATTAGAAAACCTCACTGCTCAAGGAGCTGTCTCATAGAACACACTTGTGATACCAAATTCTAACATCTGCAGGACATGCCATACAGCTATTTTTCGACGTGGTCTCCTGGATGTAGCTCTGGGGATCTATAAAGTCGTTACTCTTTTTCCAATGAAAACTCCGTGTTTTCACGGAACATTCTGTCCAGTGCTTCTCAAAGTGTGGGTGCCAGACCCACGGCATCAACATCACCTGAGCCTTTGCTAGAAATGCAAATTCTCAGGCCCCACCCCATGTCTACTGAATCAGAAATTCCGGGGTGGGATCCAATACTCTGTGTTTTTTCTTAACGAGCTCTCCAGGTGATTCTCACGCTCCCTATATTTGAGACCCACTACTTTAAAGAAGCCGATTTAAAAGACAAGCAACACCTCCACCCTTTTCAGAGATAATCAGCAACTCCAAGGAAAATACAATTAAGCCTGGCATGGGAGAGGTGAAGCGGCTCGATCTGAAGAAACACAAGATCAACTATTAAAAGCTCTACTCCTTTATGCTTCTGTCTCTTCTCCCAGCAGCTTATCGGTTCAGAAAGACCCTGTTCAATGCAGGGCCAAGAATCTGCCAGGGAACCATGACCCCATCTAGTCTGAACGGAGTGTTTTTCGAGGAGGGTGTCCCACTTAATAGACACGTTAAAGGGAGGAGAGAGGATGGCAACTTAAGAGAACTTCAGACAGACTCATTCCTGAAGTTCTCACGAGTGACCCACACACCCCTCCTCTCTTCCACACGTTCAAAACCCAGGCTCCTCTCGTACCAGGAAGTGCAAAGGAAGGACACTGCACATCCCTGGCCTCACGAGTTAACAATCTACTTTCTTACCAGGTCTGCATGCCAAAAGCAAGCTCTTTAAAGGCCGTAAGACTGTTCTCTACTTACACAAATGGCTTTTCCCCAGTGTGAATCAGGACGTGGCGGGTCAGATGGTAGTCCCTGACGAAGGCTTTGCCACACCCTTCACGGTCACAAACAAACGGTCTCTAGCAGGAAGGAAAGAAAAAAACATGTCACTCCTGCCCCAGTTAGTATCTCTCGTACCATTTAAAGACCTAAAACGTGTAGGGGACATTTTAGCCAGGCAGGGACTCTGCCTCCAGGGATGGTTTCCACTGAGTTACACAAATGCCACGACTGCCTCCCGAAGTCGGTGCAGCAGATCCTGCCCTGTCAGTCGCACGCGAACTAAGCGGGTGGCCTTCACGGTAACAGCACCGCTCACGTGCTCCCAACCCGACAGCAAGCGTCCACAGCAAGCCCCTTACGGATGACTTGTGTGCTGTTAGCGTTGGCCGATGTGCACAGATTACCACCACTGCATGTTTTTCTCCACTGAAAGCCTACGGCAGAGGCAGGTGCGGGTTCCCCCTCATCCCGGACAATCCCAGGGTCTGTGCTAAGAGAAGGCCTGACACACCCATAGGAAAACGCTCGCAGCCTCACTGCGACCACCGCTTGGGACCCAGGAGGTGGGAGGAGGGGGTCTCCATTCTGAACCTACAGGAAAAGTCGAAACACATCCCCCAAATAACCAGTGTGGTTTATTTACCTATGAAAAACATAGCCCCATGGCAGTCCGGGGGGGGGGGGGGGGGGGGGGGAGGTACCGAGGCCCCAAATGTCAGTGCTAGTAACAAAGCAAGCAGACGGGAAGACAGAAGAGCTGAGTTACCAGGGGAAGATCCACAGAGTTTTGCACAATATTTGGCATTCTTTTTGTTGTCGTTGTTTTTAAGAAAGTGCAATTCATTGAGAGAGGCGCAGCTGAGGGAGGGGGGGTGCAGGGCTACCGCTCCCATGCCCCGAGGACACAATCTGTCCTTCCCCTGGGCCATGGCTCTGGGGGCAATCCACAGAGGGGACAAGAGGCTCACGCTGCCCCAGGGTTTCTCGGAGAGGGACACAAAAGTGACCACGTGCTTCTCTCCCTGGACATACTGGTTTCAGAACCCAGAAGCTGAGGGGCGGGATGGGCAAGAGAAAGGACAGGAAGGAGAACACAACGGCTGCTCCGAGGGGAGCCAGTCACTGGGCAAGACTGCCACGACAGCGGGTGGCACGGGTAAAGTCCGGGACAGAAAGGAGCAGCGCGAACGGTCCGCGTAGAAAAGAGCTGGAGGAAAGGGTCAACCTTCCAATGGCAGAGAGGGTAGGGAGCCATAAGGTCACACGAAGGAACGGCCCGGAAGTTAGGTAGGTTTGGGAGCAAAGGCGGGGGCTGCAGGTCCCTGGGTTAAGAAGTAAAGGGCTTTAGCTGAGGCAGCGTCAGGCCAGGCTCTGCCGAACACTGGGAAACTGGGCAGGTTCCCTGGCCTCCGTGAGCTTCCCTTTCCCCAACTGCCATCTTCCAAAGGCTTCCTACTGCCCTCAGAAGAAAACCCAAACTCCAAACCCTATTTGCACCCTGGCCTACAAATGATCCCACCACACCTGCTTCTCAGACCTCCTCTTATACGGCCCCCACCTCGATCACAATCACAGGCTCCTTCTGCAGTTTCTTTCCACGGGGACTGTTTTCCCTTGTGTCTTCCCGGTTGGATCCCTTCCTTCTCATTCAGGTCAAAAGAGACCTTTCCTGACCATCCTCCAGGAGCCCTCAATTTACTGCGTCTCATTCCTACTTACTCCTTTGTCCCCATTCAAGGACAAGGTCGGTGACAGCAGGAGCCTTTTGTTTTGTCGACTACCCTCGTCAGAGCTAAAAAGGTACTGAATTGTGAAGGAATGAACGCATGCTGCTTGCAGAACCTCCAGTACTAAGACGTTACCCCTCGTTCCAGTTCCAGGAGGCCAGGGATTAAGGCAGGTGTCTGCTGGGGGTCGAGGGCGTAGAAAGCATGCGAGTAAATGAATCCTTCCTCTGCACCTATTTACAGATTATCAGGAGACGGTGACGGACCAAGCCTCAAGATCAAAGGAGAAGCAGCGGCTCAGGGTGCTTGGAGCCCATGGCAAGGCTGTCTTTGGGTCTCAGAACTTGTCTACCTCTCCTCGGCTCCTCCCTAACCTAAGGCAGAGCTGGTTCGCCTCTGTGATCCAGGCTGCCAAGACTGCATAGGTCTCGCACAGGCTTGTGCAGCCACACGCTGCCCCGGGGCCTCTGGGACAGAGCCCAGCTGGCGGGCCACCCCATCCCGAGTCCCCGGGCCCGGACGCCACACCCCTCCGTGGCCGGGCCGGCGGCCCCGTTACCTCCCCCGTGTGCTTGCACAGATGCGCGTCTAGCTTCCACGCCTTGTTGTAATTGGCGCTGCAGTCGGGGAAGGAACAGATGAACCTCCTACTGAGCGCGGAGGGCGGCGGGGCGGGGCTCTCGCCCGCCGCGGTGAAGGCGTCGGCGATGGTCAGGGATGACACCGCCTCGGCGACCGAGGCCTGCGGCTCCAGGACGCCTCAGCGGGCGCTCAGCCACGTGCCGAGCCACGGGCGACGAACGGCTGCGCGCGGCCGCCGCCGGACCCCGCTCCTTCCACTCCCGGAGGCTCCCACGCGCGACCCCCCCCCCCCGGACTTCCGGGAGCACGACCCCGGAGGGGCGGAACTGGAGCGCCGGCCCGCGCGCGCGCGCACAACAGGCCCCGCCCCGCGCCGGCGCCGCGTTTGCGCATGCTCCAGGGAGCCGCTCGCCGGCCGCGCCCACCCACTTTGGGTGGAGCTTGCTCGCGGTGCCTGCGGCGGCGGCTTCCTCTTCCCCGGCGAGAGGCGCTTTTCCCTGATGGGCTCTGAGGGGCCCGCTTCCCCAGCGCAGCTGATTCGTGACCCGTTTTCCGCCCGCCACCACTCTCTATAAAGCGTAACTTAAATTACATTATTAGTTTGTCTTTTTTATGGATAGATTTCCTTGCATGCTTTCTACTTGGTTCCAAAAGTTGTCGGCACGTTTGGAATCTCTTACAAATTGTGAGCCCGGAACATACCCCGGACCAACGAAGCCACAATTTTTGGAAACTCCCTAGGGATTCCGGTGTGCAGGAAATTTGGGGAACCAGTGCCCCGAGACCTTGCTGCTCCGAGTGTGGTTTGCGGACGGGCAGCATCATGAGAAATCAGAACCACAGACCTACTTGAATCAGCGCAATCTCCAGGGGGTGTGGTGCACATTCAGATTTGAGAAGCGCTGTTTCAGAGGCTTGAGTGAATGGAGGTGTCTTGGTTTTACCAGGATCACTTAAGGATGTCCTTGGATGAGGGTAACAGTGACAGGATGGATTGTCTGATGATCCACCGGGTGTGGCTTGTTCACGTCTTGCATCATTCCAAATCGTTAAGCGGGTCCTTATCAGAAGGTGATGAACAGGTCTCTGCAGAGAAGCGCAGTTTTGAAAACAAGCCCGGGGCTTGCCGCCCAGCCCTGATCTGGGATCCTCACATCGTACTCGCTCCTGAGCTCAGTCGCGTCATCTGTACAGTGAGGATGATGATCATAACGCCTGTCTCAGAATGTCATGAGGACTGTACGAGGGCGTCCGGGAAGTGGGTGCACCTGTTGCTTTTCTTGATTGCCGCTCTAGCCCCGCTCCATGGGACAAGGTCACACACATCCCTCGGTCTGACAACTCCCAGAGTCTCAAATGGTTTCCTTTGTGTTGGATCTGGCTTTCTGCTCCTACTGTGCATGGGCGTGGCGGGGTACCTCCCTGAGCTCTTTGAATCGTCCTCGCCTTTCAAGTGGACTGTTAATTACCGCCGTTTGGGGAATGAATGATATTATATGAACCGACAGTTGCATTTGTTACATGCCCCTGTGCTAGCCCCGTTTACCACCAACTTTCAGTTCTCCCAACAGCACTGCATGTTAAGCAGCTACAGGGTCCAGGCCATGCCTTTGTTTCTTCTGTCTCTTTCTTTCCTGTGAACAGATCCTTTGCTCCACCTCGTGCTCTCTGCAGTTTGCTCCCCAATGCGTTTTTTCCAATGTCCCACATTTCTAAGTGACAAATGCACTTTTTTCTTTATTTTAACACCAAGCGAACAATCTTACCATCTCCTTCTGTTTACACCTCCTTCCCTCTCTCTCTCTCCCAGGCAACAGTAGTAGAATTCTGTCTCCCACTCATGAAATCTTAGAACAGTGGTTCTCGGGGTGCCTGAGTGGCTTAGTCAGTTAAGTGTCTGACTTCGGCTCCAGTCATGATCTCACGGTTCATGCGTTCGAGCCCCGTGTCGGGCTCTGTGCTGACAGCTCAGAGCCTGGAGCTGCTTCGGATTCTGTCTCTTCCTCTCTCTGTCTCTGCACCCCCCCCCCTTTCTCTCTTTCAAAAATAAGTAAACATAAAAAAATATTTTTTTTAGAACAGTGGTTCTCAACCCTGGCTGCACGTTAGAGTCACCCAGGAGCTTTTGGAAATGATGACAGCTGGGGTCTCCACCCACGCTTGTGAAATCAGAGTCCCAGGTCGTCCCCCTTTCTCCGCCCGTCACTGGCCTGGCTGACTTATACACCTGTCCTGTCCATTCCCCTTCTCATGCTCTGTCTAGCTTTTCTGTGCTCTGGACCTAGGCACCTTAAACCCCTTCTCATGAGGCTGCCAGCATCACCTCCCTAAAACATCTAAGATTTTATGGGTTTCAGTGTGCAAGACTGGTAATTGCAAAGCATTTTGAGTCCTCTTAGCTATTATGCCTGTAGTTCAAGTAACAGCACTCAGGTGGGAAATGGGGGCCCTGAGCTCAGCCCCCCGCCCCCCCGGCAGGCTCCTTCCTCCCTTGGACACAATTCTCAGCCCAGATAAGACCCTACTTCCTCTAGATAAGCCTTATTTAATAACTCAAGCCCCCATCCATATTTTCTGCCTTTGAACTTCTACAACCCTTTCCTTCTGTAGCACTGAGTAGACGGTTCTCGAATGTGCTGGGTTATCTTTAACTATTCAGGCATATAATTTCCTGTTACCCCATCTTGATTTAATCTCCATAAGGGCAGAGTCCGAATCATATTTTGAATATCCAATAGCAAGGTGACTTGTGTACCCTGGGTGCTAACATTATTTGTTAGTTAAATGAGCACAGCCATGAACCATTGTATGAAATCATTTTTTTTTAATTTTTTTAATGCTTATTTATTTTTGAAATAGAGCATGGGTAGGGGAGAGGCAGAGAGAGAAGGAGACACAGAATCCGAAGCAGGCTCCAGGCTCTGAGCTGTCAGCCCAGAGCCCGACGCGGGGCTCGAACCCACGAACCGCAAGATCATGACCTGAGCTGAAGCCGGACGCTCAACCGACGGAGCCACTCAGGCGCCCCAAAGTGAAATCTTAAAGGTTCGGCATGAACGTCTTCACCAAGGAATCTTTGTGCACAAGGAACATAATCCCACTCAAACTAATCTACGTGAAAAGAGGTTTAGGGAAAGCGTTCAAGGGAATCTCTCTGCACTAACTGCAGAAAAAGGCCTAAGAATCACAGTCATCTGCAGTCTGTTTCTCAGTCTGTCTCTCCTTGGGTCTGCTGTCCTGCTTAGCCTCTCTCCGGGCATCTGTTAGACTACTCTGGAAAACTACTGGTTTCCCGTGGATGTGGGTGCCTGTGTGTGCACCTATGTATAAGTGTGCCCGTGTGTGCATGTTTTTTCCTGCCCCCTTTCTCTCCGAGGCTTCATGCCCTCACAGCCCCACGTCTCTGGGCTGCATGCCTCTTCACTCTTCTCTGCAGATCAGCTCTTCGATGAGACTCTGAGTTTCTGCCCCTGTGACTGGGGTTTTCCAAAGGCTTTGGCGCAACCCATGCAGCCCCGACCTTACGTGGTCTGGCCCCTTCTCTCCCCACGGCTACTCATTCCCGAAAGAGAAGCTCAAGCCCACCTGACGTTCGGGCTCTCTTTCCCAAGCCCAAACGGCGTCAGCCTGGAAGGGACAAGACTATGCCTCTTGTAGGTCAAGCCAAAAGGGTAACAGAGACAGAATTCTGATATACCTGTTTTAGCTAGATGATTGCATTCACTGGCCCCAGCTTTTTCGCCACTCTTTGCCACGTGGCTTTGCTCCTCCCACGAAGGGGGCTGGAGACATTTTCTCTCTCCTCGACGCTAAGCTCAGCTGGGAGACTTGCTTTGGCCTTCTGAGAGTGACAGCGTGCGGGTTCCAAGCTTGGGCCACAAGAGAACTTGTGTGTGGCTGTCTCAGGCTTTTGCCATTGCCACAAAGGACGTTTCTGCTTGCGCCTGGCAAGGGAGAAGGGAGACGTGAGGAACAAAGCTGAGTCATCCCAGCTGAACCCAGCGTGGATCAGCCTACCAGCCGCTGACCCTCCGCCGGTCTATGCATCTTGACCGTAAATGATTGCGAGCCATTGGGTCGTGGGATGAGTTATTGGGCAGCAATTTTGCGGCAATGGCTGAGTTGTACATTCTCTTCACGAGCGCTTTCCCTCCGCCAATCAACGTGCTCCAGTATCTCATCTTTGAAACCAAAACCAAAACCAGGGCTCCTGGGTGGCTCAGTCGGTTAGGTGTCCGACTTCGGCTCAGGTCATGATCTTGCGGTTTGTGGGTTCGAGCCCCGTGTCGGGCTCTGGGCTGACAGCTCAGAGCCTGGAGCCTGCGTCCAATTCTGTGTCTCTGGCTCTCTCTGCCCCTCCCCTGCTCACACTCCGTCTCTTTCCCTTAAAATTAAATAAAACACTAAAAAAAATTTTTTTTAAAAACAACAAAACCAACCAACCGAACAAAATTCCTTTGTGTCCTTATGCCTCTCCTAACCATTGCATGATTTCACTTCTTCCCTTCACAGCCAAGTTAAAGGAAGAGTCTGTGCCTTTCCTCCTCTTTCCCTGACCATCACCACCATCATTTTCTTCATCATCATCAAAATTACAAGCCTACATAAAAATAGAGTGAAGAGTACAGAGAACCCCAATGGACCCATCACCCAGCTGTGACAGCCATCATTTGTTTCCATGCTAACTGCCCCCAGCCCCAACCTCCCCCCTGATTTTTTTTTTTTTTTTTGGCTAGAGTATTTTTTTGACTTTCTCTTTATTTTTTTATTTTTATGTGTGTGTTTATTTTTTAATTTACATCCAAGTTAGTTAGCACATAGTGCTATAATGATCTCAGGAGTAGATTCCAGTGATTTGGGCCCTATGTATAACACCCAGTGCTCATCCCAAAAAGTGTCCTCCCTAAAGCCCCTTACCCATTTAGCCCATCCCCCCCACCCACAACCCCTCCAGCAACCCTCAGTTTGTTCTCTGTATTTAAGAGTCTGCTGGAGTATTTTTTTAAGTGTATTCATTTCTTTTGAGAGAGAGAGAGAGAGAGAGAGAGAGAGAGCAGGGGAGGGGCAGAGAGAGAGGGTAAGAGAGAGAATCCCAAGCAGGCTCCACAGGGTTAGCACAGATCCCCACGTGGGGCTCAGTCTCACAACCGTGAGATCATGACCTGAGCCGAAATCAAGAGTCAGTCACTTAACCGACTGAGCCACCCAGGCACCCTGCTTATTATAATTTTGTAATTATATCTTCATTCTATTATCATACCCAGCAAAATGAACAGTAGACCCTTAAAATTGTCCAACACCCACAGACCCTCAAACTTCTCTCCTCTTCCCCTGCCCCTCCCCCAGGGTCTTCTGGTCCCAATGAATGGGACCGCCATCCCCCCAGCTGACCGGACCCATGGCTTCTTCCCTTCTCTCACCCCCTGCACTTATTAAATGGCCCGTCACCGTCGATTTTACCTTCCCATCTTCAGTTACAGCCAAGGAAGGCCCTGATCCTTCTAGTTGCCATGGTCAGCTACGATCCCATCAGAAGAAGAGTATTTGGGGATCAAATTAGGCCACGCCCCAACCACGGGGAGAGAATTCTGCTCAGAGCTTTCTTCCCCCAAACTCCTCCAGATCTCCCCAGTTCTCCTTCAGTTAATTGCAGCGATACTCAGACCTTCTACCACTAACAAATATAGTACTAAAGCAAAAGAGAGTAGGATTAGAAGGGAGAGTCCTGGAGTCAGAGAGGCTCACCCTATGGTGTATTATTGTCAACAGAGCGGGAGGTCCGGGCTCAAGGGGGTGGCCATGAGACCAGAGACAAGGAGGCAAGTAGGAGACATCTGAATGCACAGGTAAAAAGGAAACTCAATGATGGATGGGCTTTGTAGTTTGGCAGATCCAACTTTGATTCCTGGCTCTACCGTTTCCTCTTTGACCTTAAGATAGTTGTTGAATCCCTCTGAACTTTGTGTGATCTGTACAATGGGAATAATAATATATACGCCACAGGGTTGTTGTGAGAATTATGTGAGGCAGTTAATTCTTGTGTGGTGCTCAGCACAGGGCTCAGCACATAATAGGTCATCCAAAAATAGCAGTCTTTAATTTTTTCCCCCATTTGCTGCTGACTTCTGCCCTTCACCCTCAAGATACACCTGTGGTTGGCAGGCCTCTGTGATAGCCCCCAATAATCACTGCTTCCTGGTATTCATGTCCTTGGGTAATTACCCCTCTCCTCGAGTGCGGACTGGACCTTGTGGGTTGCTTCTAACTCAAAGAATAAAACAAAGGTGATGGGATAGGATGAGGTTACAAAATATTGGGACTCCCGTCTTCCCAGCAGGCTCTCCTCCTTTTCTTGGCCTGTGCACTTTGATGAAACACACTGCCATGTTGGAGAAGCCTACGGCAAACAGTTGAGGGTGACCTCTGGCCAACAGCTGAGTAGGAGCTGAAGCCCTCAGTCCAACAGGACTGAAGAGGAACTGAATCTTGCCAACAACCATATGGGCATAGAAGCAGATCCTTCTCTGGTCAGACCTTCAGATGAGACCCTAACCCTGGCTGACTCCTTCACTGCAGCCTGGGAGAGGCCCCCGCAGCAGGCAACCTAGTAAAGCTATGCCTAGATTCCCGACCCACAGAAATTGTAAGGTAATCAATATGTGTTGGTTTAATCCACTGAGTCTAGGGGTAATTTGTTATGCAGTATAACCACCACATAGAGTCGGAATCTTGCACTGCACAAGATTGCTCTAGGCTTGGTGGTCCCGAACTGACACAAGAAGAGAGCATCTGAACAAAGAGGGTCCTGACCTGAGAGGGGACCTTGACACGGCATCCAGCCATCGTACAAGTCTCTTCCCAACCAAGCCAGATGCACGGTGTGACAAGAATCGATGTAGTTGTGGTGATAGCTGGACAAAATAGCCCAAATGTGTCCCGTTCTGGAAGACCTTCAACGCATGGTTCTTTTTATCCCAGTTTTACCCTTATCTCCAGGGTTGAGTTCTCTTGGACTGGTCCAGCACGGCCGAAGTGGTTAGCTAGAGCCATTGCCCTTTGGCTCAGGCAAGGAACCAGAACATCCTGGTTGAAATATACCTTTAACTTAAAGAAGTAGAACCACATTCTCTTTCTTCTTTTTCTAGGCTTGTGGTGAGAAAGACCTTTGGGTTGGGCCCCAATCACCACTAACCACTCAAGTCTGACTTTGGAAAACTCTTCCCAAAGAAGAGTTTGCCTCATCTATAACATAGAGGAGACCCTGCCCTACCTCCCTCACGGGGCCGTTGTAAGGAGAACTCGGCAGGTTAATTAACCTCTCCGTACCTCAGTTTCTTCACCAGTCAATTAAGGACCACAGTACCTACCTCACAGGTTGTGAGGATTAAACAAGAAAACGCATAGAAAGCATGTGGCCAAACGCATGGCTCGGAGCCAATGTTAGCTCTTGTCGCCATCATTCCTGCGATCCGTGTGAACCCCACGAAGTGCTACACGTCCGTAACCTGACACTGGGTTCTCAAATATTGGCTCAAACAAAAAATGAATGGCTGGCTGGCCACCATTACATTGGCCAAGGTCAACCCAAAGTGAGCTGGAAGTCAATGGTTAGGTAAAGGTCCCTCCGCTTTGCCTTCGGATTGAGCAAGAGAGATTCCACCCCTCGGCCACATTCTCGCCCTACTGCCCATCTCCCAAGGAGCCTTGAGGAGTCACTGATTGTCTAATTGGCCAGTTCAAAGAGGTCCCCCCCGGGCTGTCACCTGTAGCTTCGTCCTTGCTCCCAGCTGTGCTGTGCCAACAGATTCCTTGCCCTCTCTCGGCACCCGTTCTTTGCGTGTCCCCCTGGAGCGATCCAGTGTTCAGGGCTTAAACCCAGTACCTTCTCCTCCCTGGTTGGGTGCTCACCATGCCGTTCTAAGCTGGCTTCTCTAATTCGCCCTCCTCCAGCTTCCGTCTGACCATCAGTGTTCCCGCAGCTGTGACTGGCCCACCGGGGTACCGCCACAGGCCAGGCTAAATCACTGCCTCTCATTTCAAATCCTTTTTAGTCTGGAGTGGCCAGATTCCATCTGACAAGCGACGCCTAATTGCCCTCTGATTACCCACGGGGACAGGTGCTTGAGCAGTGCGGTTTCCACCCACAGCCCAATGCAAGGTTTTTGTGTTTGATAAATCCTTCCACCAGCTCTGTTCACTGCCCCACCAGACACACCTGTGGCAGAGGTGAGGAGGCACACATTCAGGGGTTTGGGGCTTACATTAGAGGCAGAATTCCTCACGCTCCCTTCACCGCCACTGCCTCGCGGTCCAGCCCACCATCGTCTCACCTGATCTCCAGGTGCGCCCTGCACCCAGGCTCACTCTTTCCAATCCTTCCTCTGCATGACTGCCAACGGGTCCTTTCCGCGTGCCAGGGATTGCCGCGGTGTCCCTTAGCTTCAGGACAGAGTCCCAACGCCTCAAGCCTTGCAAGAGAAGCCTCCCAGCCTTATTTCTTGCCATCCGGCACACGGCCTGGCATGTCGTAGATGCCAACAGGTACTTCCAAGCTAAGTCGGTGTGTTTCCCACTAATGCCAAGGAGCAGCGGAAACAACAGCGGGAGGTGTTGTGACATTTCGCTCGGTGGAACGTCCCTTGGTCCCGAAAGCAGTTCATAGGAAACATTAATTTTTGCCTTGAACTTTTAAAAGATGAAACTATCGCTTTTCTAGCATGCTTGATGACGTTTCCATCTTCTACCTTTCCCTCACGTGCTTCGTGGGCTCCCTGTGTCCTATACGTTGACTTTGAAATACCATTCCCCCCTCTTCTTCTCAATCACTGAGGTCAATTTTTGGCCCATTTCTATAGCACTCTACATGCACGATCTCACTTATCTGTCCCCTGCGTTCGGGAGGCATAGGGATTTGAGCACAGGTAGGGACAGCTGTCGCCTCTCCTGCGTAGGTCCCTGCTCCTATATAAAGAGAAATGCCTTCATCCGTTTGCAGCTAGAATGGATGAAATGATGGTTCTGCCTGGCTTTTCCAGCCTTTTGTCATTCTTTCCCCCACTGGAGATGAGGTTAAGGGAGCTGATTTATACGGGTATTTCCTCCACCAAATGTACAAAAAACATATTCCACTGCTCACCAAAGACTCTCCCTTTGTCGCCTTCCTGCCCACCACTACCACCAGGAGGTCGTCCCCAGGATCCTCTCCCAAGTAAATACACATCTGAGCAGAAAAAAATTGTCCAACAATCTCATGGAGTCATGGAGTTGGAGCCCACGTTAAGAATTCCTGTTCTGGGGGCACCTGGGTGGCTCAGACACTTAAGCGTCCAACGCTTGGTTTCGGCTCGGGTCATGAGCTCACGGTTCGTGAGTTTGAGCCCCACATCGGGCTCTTGGCTGACAGCACGGAGACTGCTTGAGATTCTCTCTCTCTGCTCCCACGCCCCCCACCCCCGCCGCTTCATGCTCTCTCTTTCTCTCTCTCTCTCAAAATAACTAAATAAACTAAAAAAAAAAAAAAAAAAAAAAAAAGAATTTCTTGCTCCAGAGGGTGAATAGAAAAAGATTTTTCACAAGTGATGTTTAGGGCAGCTGAAACTAAACAGAGCCAGCAACTTGGTTTAGAATTTTCGATCTTTCCCTTGTTTTTTGTTGTTGTCGTCGCCGTCGTTTTAAGTCCTGGAGTCAGCGACTATTTCGAATGGTTTGTCTCCAGCTCAGTGGCGTCCTCCAACATCCCAAAGGGCGGGCAGCCCAGGAGAGGAAGCACCGTCATCTCAGAAGGGAGCACGTTCTCCTGTGCGATCGCGTGTGACAATAAATCTTGACCATAGACGCGTGGCTTGCTTACTCCCCCCTACCGAGATTTACCATCTGGCACCGAACAATCGCCACAGAGCCACACGTGTTTATAGTATCTGTGATCATGGGAGTGAGCCTGCTCGTATTGGCTTCAGGTTGGTTCTTTCAGATATTTATTGGGGATCTCTGTGTGAGATGCCGTGGCAGCCACAGTCGGGCCACCTGGGCCAGTGCCATTTTAGTGGTAAAAGGCACAAAAACATGGGCGTGAGATTTCCCCTTGCTTACAGCCGGGTTGCGGGGGAAAAAGGCTCTCCGTGAGTTTCAATCCCATCGTCATCACACACACACTTTTTATTAAGCTTCTATTTAGCAAGGAACGAAAGTATGTAAATCCGGAAGAAAGAGCCTCAGTGTCCTCTGGAGAAAGTGGAAGGACTTTTTTTTTTTCTTTCAAATCACCTTGAGCCATTAAGAACCTTTGGTGGCTGGTTGTCTTTGCCAAAAAGTGCTGTTTGAATATTATAATTGGACGAAGAGTTACATAAGCACTGTTGTTTCTATTTAAACTGCTTCAGGGAGATGACAATAAATAGTAAGGATAAACTGGGGCGCCTGGGTGGTTCAGGCGATTGCACGTCCGGCTGCACCTCAGGTCATGATCTCGCGGTTCGCGAGTTCGAGCCCCGCTGCTGTTAGCCTGTCGGTGGAGAGCCTACTTCGGATCCTCTGTCTCCCTCTCTCCGCCCCTCCCCCACCTGCGCTCTCCCCCAAATAAATACATCTTTTAAAAATAAAAATAAAGAAAAGAAAGAATAAAAATAAAAATAATAAGGATAAATTTCTTGAGCGGCGGCCCGTTCATGGCGCTGAGACCAGCTGGGAAGGCATAGCCGTCTCCGTGGAGTGATTTCAGGGGTTCGAGGAAGAACCCCACCCCGTGCTTAAAAGTACACACTGAGGTATCGGGGTACCCGAAAAAACAACAACGGCAAATATTCCCTGGAAGGCTGTCTCAGCACCCTCCAGAGCCCCTGTAATTGAACAAGTGGGTTTATTGCCCATCCCAGCGAAGTCTGGAAAAGTCTGGCTGGAGATACAACTTGGAGAGTTTTGAACTCTATTTTTAGGACCTCTAGCTATCTAAAGGCCACCACCCAGGTCCTTTTACATTTCTGAGGCCTGACACCATCCTTCTGGGTGCTGGCGGTCAGGACTCCCCAGAGGCGCCCCCTGGGGCCGCGGGAGCCTCCCCCACCGTGGGCCGTGGGAGACCCTGGCCCCCAGCCAGCGGTTCGGGACAGACCAGCCCAGGGATCTTGCCTGCCGCAGGGTCAGGCTGAGTCTGGCCCTGACTTCCCCCTGCCCTGCTGGTTCCCCTGGGAGTGTCTTCTTGCTAAATCCTGCGCGCAAGTCCGAGTCTCGGGGTCTGTTTCTGGGGAACCGAGAGCTAATCGTTTAACAAGCCTTCTTGCATTTAACAAAGCAACATGCCTCTGAATGGCATGAAGAATCCTACCCCACCCCCAGGCTCCCTCCAATTTCTGGTACTCCAGAAGCAACTATTCTACACTCAGCTTTTGTTTTTTTCTTTTTTTTTTTGGTGTGTTCATTTACATGACATCTCTAAATCATGGTCTTACAGCGCTGTTTCCTTTTCTCTTGATTTTCCCAAACAGAATATGAAGATTAACACCTACACGCACACACGCACACACACTTCTCCTTCCGTTCTCCTAAACAGTTATAAACTAACAATACTAGGTTACTCTTCTATAGAACTTATTTATGGGTGGTTCGGTTGGTTAAGCCTCGACTCTTGCTTTTGGCTCAGGTCGTGATCTCACGGTTCATGAGTTCAAATCCCGCATCAGGCATATATATATGTGTGTGTGTGTGTGTAGTATACACGTGTATATATATACACACACACATATATAAACATATACATATAAATATATCTATATATCCTTTAGGCATGGATTTTGTAATCCCCAGGGACTCCATAATTTTAGGATCTTCTTCTTCCCCCTAGTGTTCTGGAATTTTCTAGGGATATGTAGTGCCGTGTCTTGCTGTGGCCTGTTTTACCACTGGACCAGGCGGAGTGGGCTCACGTATTCTGGAAACCCATGATCTGCAGTCAGAAGACTTCATCTCTAATTGTTTCTTTTTTTTTTTTTTTTTAACGTTTATTTATTTTTGAGACAGAGAGAGACAGAGCATGAACAGGGGAGGGTCAGAGAGAGAGGGAGACACAGAATCGGAAACAGGCTCCAGGCTCTGAGCTGTCAGCACAGAGCCTGACGCGGGGCTCGAACTCACGGACCGCGAGATCATGACCTGAGCCGAAGTCGGACGCTTAACCAACTGAGCCACCCAGGCGCCCCTGTAATTGTTTCTTAAATGATGCCCTTGAGTGCCTTCGTGTTCTCACCTTTTCTTTCCTGTTTTTCATTTCTTTTTCTTTTTGCTCTCTTTTCTGGAAGATTTCCCCACCTCTATCTTCTAAACTATCTACCGGGTTTTTAAATTTTTCTACACTATTTTTATGTGTTTATACTTTCTGCTACTATGTTTTTTTAATTTTTCATAATGTTTATTTATTTTTGAGAGTGGGGGAGGAGGGGAGGAGAGGGGGAGACACAGAATCCGAAGCAGGCTCCAGGCTCCGAGCTGTCGGCACAGGGCCCCAAGCGGGGCTCGAACTCACGAGCTGTGAGATCATGACCTGAGCCGGAGTCGAACGCCCAACCGACCGAGCCACCCAGGCGCCCTTAAGATTTTTTTAATGTGTCCTCTGGGTTTATTAAAAAATAGCATCCTGTTCTTATTTCAGGCATAAGGTATCTTCTCTTACCTATTTGAGGATATTCATCTCCCTGTCTAGATCCTGTCTTCTCCACTCTACTTAACTGCTTGTGTCGGTCTTTGTCTTACATTACAGAGTTTCTTCAGCTGCCTGGCGATCCTTGGCTGCCCTCTCCGATTTAACTCAAAGCCAGTTGAATCCCTGTGCGCCTGGATGATGACGGAGAACTGGGGAAGCCCGGTGTTTGGAAGGGTCTGCGCTCAGGCTGGTCACGTGCCCCAGATGTCTGCAGACGGGGTGCTTCCGGCTGCTAGAATCCCAGAAGCTTTGTGGAGGACAAGACTGGGAATCTCCCTGTTCATTAGACAGATTTTCTCTCAGTCTCCCTTACCCTCCACTGTGCTAGATCCCCATTAATCCAGAGACCTTATGTTTCCTCCTTCATTGGGTGTAACTCCACACTTCTGATGGAGCAGGGGGCAAGGGGAGATTGCCTAAAGCGACGACTCTGTGTGTGTGTGTGTGTGTGTGTGTGCGCACGTGTGTGTTGTAAGACCTAAAATTTCATACGCTGCCTTGACATCTTAGAGCCTCACAGGGCCCCAAAGCTCTAACCGCAAGTTTCCCTACTCTGACCAGGCATGTTCCCCCCACCAACCAAGAAGGGCACCCCCCCCACCTCGACGAGACCCCCTGCCAGCCAGACCAGCCACATTCTACCCATTTCTCAACCTGACTTCACCTCCTTGCCAGCCCGCGACTTAAACAAACCAATCATACCCTCCCGTGGGAAGTGGGGGGCACCCCACCCCTTGTTACTGTACAGGCCATCTCTACTGGTTCACTCTGCCCCTGACGCAAGCTTTGTATGGCCCTGCGTGGCAGGCTGTGTCTGCCTCTCCCGAGCAGTGAGCGTATGTGACTAACGGACTACTGTCACCCCCCCCCCCCGTCCGGGGTCAAGTGTCACGTGCTCAGCCATCACACGCTGTTCGGATCCCTCCCTCACCAATGAGGTGCAGAATCCGAAACAGGCTCCAGGCTCTGAGCCGTCAGCACAGAGCCCGACGCGGGGCTCGAACTCACGGACCGCGAGATCATGACCGTAGCCGAAGTTCGACGCTCAACCGACTGAGCCACCCAGGTGCCCCCTGACTGCTGCTTAAACAGACCGTCAGTCAGTTCTTCTGTTTCTTCCACAGGTAGACAGAAATGCTGTAATGTCAGCCTGGAATTGATTCAGGCTCCATTTCCACTTCTAGCTGTGTGGCCTTGAGCAAGTTATTTAACTTTTCTGTGCCTCAGTTTCCTCATCTGAGAAGTGGGAGCATTAACAGTACAGGGTTATGGTGATGAGTACATGAGTACATGAGCCCCTACATGCAGAGGGGGCTCGCTTTGGGCTTCTTAATGAAGAGGGTAGACAAAGTGTGAGCTTCTGAAACCCTAATAAACAGACTGAACGGACATCTTCCCCAAAATACATTACCCCAGAAGGACAACAGAACAAGAGACAAGATTGCGGCCACAAAATTTGGGACGCTGCGAGGCAAGAAATTTGGCTGGTGACTGATTCGGCAGAGTCAAGAAGCCAAAGGGAAAATTAGGTGGGTTAATGCATGGTAAGTACTCAGAACGGTCACATGCAGTGAAACCATTTTGGAGGCTCTTAGGCTGAGAGAGAAAGAAAATACTTGGGCGATCATGAGATAAATCCAGACCTCCTTAAAAAAGGGGCGAGTACCAGTGGGCACCATCTAGGAACGGGGGGGGGGGTGGAGGAGTGAGGGGGTAAGCTAACATTCCTAATGGAAAGCACGTTGTGAATCACGTTAAGTTGGGGGGGGGGGGAGGACCATCTTCATACAAACAGCCAAAGGGAGTAAGTTTTATATTCAAAATTATATATAAAGTTTCACCACCGTTGTGCATGGGGGGAGGATTTCAGGCAGTGTACCCTCCGTCTGGAGGCTGACGCCACATGGATGGAATCAACACGGATCCAGCACGCGGAGGGAAGCCCAGGGCATCGGGGACTGGAGTGAGGGATTTCTGATGGGGCTTCACTCGCCCAGGAAGGGGGCTGAGGTCACTGGCTCGAGCTGCCTGTCCAGCTTTGATAATGGTAACCACCCACCCCCACCCCGCCCCCACCGCCCAGGGCTTGCCCTCTTTGCCCCCCCTGACTTTGCCCTGGAGCCCGCGTTGCTCCTAAGGAGAAATGGTACAGAGCCATCTGGTGGTGGAGAAAAGACACACAGGCTCCGGGTGAAAAACTCCACTGGATTTTATGACATCAGCTGGTGGGAATACACCTGCATAGTCGTGTACCCTTGATCCCTCCCAGGCGGGCAGGCAGCGTTTTAACACGGTCAGCAGATGTTTACAGCAATCTGTACTTGTCCCGCTAGCACAGTGACCACAGGTAATTATCTTAACTACCTGATAAAAACGTAACTGGCATGTTGTAATGCCAGCTATTGTCCGAAAAGCCTTTGACTGACCGTCACTTGCCACGGCTCCTCGGTTATCTTTACGGGCACATCATCGAATCCAAAGTTGATCATTAGTTTGTGCCTTGATTAGAGTCAACAGCCAAATCGCGTCATCGCGGTCCTGAAAGGTTGGCTATCTGCCTCAGCCATGCGGTTTTGATTTTGATATTGTTAGGAAATAAGAGGTTAGTCTGATTCCTGCCAAACGCCGTGCAGCCACCCCTCTGTGCCAAGGATAAGCCTAATCTGTCAGAGGCTGCACGGCACGGGTGTCTGTGTGTAGGCTGCCTGGATTCCTGTTGCCTCTTCCGGACGCCCCGGTCATCTCATGTGGGCCTTTTGTCACGTTGCAAACAGCAGCGACGCACGGCTGCCTTCTGAGAGCCTGTGGAGCGCGACATCCGGCAGCCGGGACGGGCTCTCGGAGTGTGGGCGGCCAAGCAGGTGCTTCCTGAGCCCGGCCACCCGCGGCTGCAAGTCTCACCTGCGTCTCCAGGGCTGTTGCGAACAGGCCAGGACGGCGACAAAGGGCTTCCTCGCCCGGTCATCAGCTGTGACTGCGCTTTTCCGCCTTCAAACCTCAGGCCCCGTGGAAGCAACCAGCCTCCTGCCCAAGCTCGGGGGGATGTTCCCATCTTGGATGCTCAATGAGACGGAGAGAGACAGAGAGAGAGAGAAACTTATTTATTTATTTATTTATTTATTTTTAATGCGATGACCGATGAGGGTCTGTCTCAACTTGCTTACGTGCTTCCGCCGATTTGGGCGATGTCTCGGCAGCCTGCCCAGCGTTAGGAAAAGGACAGCTTCTGGGCTGTGTTTAGGAAAGCCAAGGCTCAGGACCACACACAGCAGCACCGTAAGAGCCTCAGCATGGTGAGAGACATTAACAGGTGCTACGGAACAGCCCCCGACCAGATGGGGGATGATCTTCTAGAAATGGCTTCGGGCTCTTGAAGTCAGCAAAGACAGAATTCGGCGCGATCCTTAAAACCGGCACTTTTCCCCATGTCCTCAGGGCAACCTAGGATGGATTTTCTGCTCTTCTGAGCTCATCCAGCCGCCACCCTGCACCAACCTGATCTTTGCCCAGCAGACACGCAGGCGCCTGCCTGACCTCAGCCCTTGGCCCTCGAGGGCCTCTGAGCCCGAGGACTTCCTGCCAAGGCGTGCCAGCCCAGCCCGTGTGTTAGCTCCCGGTTCTGCTGGTCTCATCCTGCCATCTCATTGTTTCACGAGTGCCCCGCAATACCCGTGGCTGCCTGGGAAGGGGGGGGTGATGAGTGCCGCAAAGACAGGGGGGCAACAAGTGTGAAACGGGTGAGAGGATTCATCTGGTCATTTGCCAAGTCCTCACCGAGCGCCCGCTCTGTGCCAGGCGCGCTCTAAGCGCTGGGATGGCCGTGATGAACAAAACAGGCCAACGTCCCGCTCTCACGGAGTTTCCGTTCCAGTGGGAAGACGACGAACCACGATGTAGAACCCGAGGCGCGGTCCAAGGGCACCCGAGAGTCCAGGGGCCAGACAACGGGAACAACGCCAGAGCCTCCAAATGATGAAAGCGAGTCAGCCTCCAACCTCAGCGGGCACCACTGTGCATGATGTACACGCATCAGCCTGTTGGCAGCGAGGGATGGGCTCTGGGAAGTCAGTGCCTTGCTGACGTGTTGGGTCCTCTGGTCTCAAATCGTCCTACCGGAGGGACGTGATGAGAGTGGTCCTGGGCATGACAGGGCTGTTTCCGGCCGCCTGATAACACCTTGCGGCGCTCACCTCGACCCAGCAGCCCAGCGGCAGGAGGAAATCAAGGTCATTTCTGCTTCAGAGTTCACATCACCCTTGGCAAATACAGTTCACTTTATAGAGCAAACAGGATCACCCAGTTAACTTACGGGGCGAAAGAGAAAGAACTTTACTCACCATTAATGTTTTACTACCTTTCTCAAAAAGTATAACCTTTAACCCCCAAATCAACCCGGGAACGAGGCTGAGGAGATCGGGCCGCTGGGTCAGTTCCGGGTGCCGTCTGTCACTGGGCCAATGCTCCTTCCATCAGGAGAACAAATAAACAGAAAGATAAGCTCTTTAAAGCACGCCATGAATGAAGCAGACCCAGAATTTCCCAAGAGGAGATAACCGTCCGCTGGGCCCTCATCTGATAGGGGCCTGTCTGCCCAAGCGCCTGGCACGGACCCGGGCCTTTGTGGTGACCGGAGCGAGGGTCCCCTTCCGCCCGCCTGGGGAAGAGGGTGGCCTCTCGGACTTGGCCCCAGCACCAGCTGACTCTCTGATGGCCTGACGGAGTTGATGTTTCCACAGAGATCCCCACGCCCTGCCAGTAACTACCAGCAAGGATCCTAACAGAGCACGAGGACTCCAAAGTCTGAGTCACCCTTGGTGGACAGAGCGGGAAACATCTCGGACGCCACAGGGCTCCCTAGGATGCGGGACGTCTTGGGCTCACCTTGTCACGTGGCCCTTGTGCTGAGCCAGGAACTGAGGTGACCAGTCAGTTCCTTTCTCCCTTCCTTTCTCACTTGTAAATGACAGGCACTTACAGTTTGGGTGTTTTTTTTTTTAACATTTATTCATTTTTGAGAGAGACAGAGACAGAGCATGAGCGGGAGAGGGACAGAGAGAGAGGGAGACACAGAATCAGAAGCAGGCTCCAGGTCCCGAGCTGTCCACGCAGAGCCCGACGCGGGGCTCGAACTCACGGACCATGAGATCATGACCTGAGCCGCAGTCGGGTGGCTGATCGACTGAGCCACCCAGGCGCCCCAAGACATTTACGTTTTTAGAGATGACTAATGCCTAATTATTTGTGATCTAAGCCACAGTCACGAAGAGTGAGCATCGTTTGTCATTCACGAACCAAAATTAGCACAGGACTGGAATATACTGACAGGTCCCCTCGGCTCCTCCCCAGGGCTCTGGCTGCCCAGCAGGGATTAGCATGTGCCGCATAGCTGGGATTCCTGCAGTTTGGGGGACTCACGCTTCATTATCAGCACCGTCTTGAGTTGGTCAGGCTTTGCAAGTGCATCGCTTTTCTTGCTCTTAAATTATAACCCACCGTTGGTTTCGCCTCCTTACCGTCAACTTGGCTTGTTGTGGGTTGTTTGATGAGCCGGGCTGTGTGGGGTGGGCGTATTTCAGCATCCTTCTCTAGTTTTCCGGTAGTTACACGCACACACGTCAATGCACTGAGGTTCAAATGTAAACCACCCATGTCCCAATTGCTAAATCAAAAATGCGCATAATTCTGCCGACCGCACTCGAGGAGATCTTTTTCTATACCGTGCGGAACTGTTTGAAGCGGGCAGGCCACGTTCTTTCGCTTGTCAAAGTGAAAGAAAAATTTGCTGTCCAAAAATTTCTCAAGCCACTGTCCTGGGAGTCTGGAGTCACACTGCACCAGTGTGCGTGTGCGTGTGTGTGTGTGTATGCGCGTGCATGGGTGTGCGTCCTAAGTTCAACATATGGCTTTATCACAAACGGTACCGATGTAGAAGACGTGTGGTACACAACCCCAACGTACAAATAAGGAAACACACAGCACTCTCCATCGGAAATTCCACAGAGCCAGTGGGTTCTCACAGAAAGCTTTCAGTGGATGTTTCTTGAACTCTTGTACCCGGGGCCAAACTGTAGTCGCAACCGAACAATTGCGGTTCCAACACACATGTTGGTTGATAGGTTTTAAGAGTAAGACGGGAGTAAAACAACAAAGACTCTGTCAAAGCGTCAGTCACTTACCAAGGATGCGTGTGACTGCTACATCAGGTAACGTTTTCGAATACCGGAAGAACAGATTTTTAATTTTTCAGCTATCCGCAGCTGCACGGCTAACCCATCGACACACTTTTAAGTTTAATCTGCGTCGTTGGCGCTTTCTCCGTCAGCTTCTTAAGCCTAGACGATCAAAGAAACAATAAACCAAGCTCTGATTTACAGCATTTAGCCGACTTCTATGGTGTAAGCGCTCCCATCGTGGCTGATTTCGATCGACGGTGCCGTGACGTCACTGAACTAGCGGGTGGGAAGATACTCGCTTATACACCCTCAGAAGGTGTCTACGGTACAGCCACAGCGACCCAAACAACCTGGGGGACACAGATGATAGTGAAATGTAGTAAAAGCCAACCAGGAAGTGATGATCTTTGAGTATTGTTTGTCCTTTGTTTGTACGTAATGTAGTTCCCAATAACGGTTATGTTCAATAACCGGTTTGATAGCTGGAAGGTTCCTGCGAGCCTGCACCAGCCGTCCTGGCGCACCAGGGAATGTCCTGCGCGAAGACGGCTGTGACTTAAGGAAGGTTAGTTATTGTTTTCAGACACAGTGATTGTATTTTTCGTTCTCACTTCCCTCAGTTTGTAATCTGGCCAGCAGCTAGGCCTGGGCTCACCCCGCCCCTCAGCGTCAGCCCCCCACCTGGAGGCCCTGGGTCCCCCCCTCCCCGAGGGCTGCAGCCAACCCTTCTGCAGGGAGATGGGCCCAGGCAGGTCAGCACTGGTGCCCTACCGGAAGCCTAGCCCCCCACCATAAAGAGGAAGTGTTAGAAGCAGTTTGAGAATTAGGAAGAGAGTGCCAGCCAGTGACTAAGAGTCTAGTGCAGCCATAAAAATCTGCCCCGGGTTATGTCTTGAGAAACAAGGTGTTGGCTTTTAAAGTGTTTAATTTTCTTTCCCTTAAAAACTGAACCAAAAACTTCAATTACAGGCAGATCGTAAAACCCCGAATTCCAGTGTCGGGGGACATGTCTGAGGATATGTCTTCTACATATGACAAAAGTCCCACAAATGACTTCTACGTTTTTTTTTTTGTAAGGCTTTATCAAATCACTAAACATGTCCTTCTTCTTTTTTTTTTTAAATGCTTTTATCGGTCAAGTGTGGAATTTGTTGCTTTTCATTTTTCACAATATCTAATTCTCAATGATGACTTTAAATGCCTTTCGAAAAGGGTCCATCCGCTTAAACAGATAACAAGACAAAAGCATTTCTCCATCCCCCCCACCCCTGCTTTTTCGTTGAAACAAACGAGGATTCTGGGGATCCCAGCGGAGGCTACATCCCTGCCCTCCTCCCATCTGGGACCGTTTTAGATCTGCTCCCAGTCCCCCTTCCTACCCCCATTCCGGTAAGGAAGTATCCTAGACTTTGAAACTATTCTCTTCTCAGAAGAACCCTCACCCTGACCTTCTTGGGAGAAAAAAGTTCAAAGAAACAAATTATTGATTTGGAAGCCATCCTAGAGTTTTGAGCACTAAACTCTGCCCTTTGAAAGGCACGATGGGAAAAATATATTGAGATACTTGTGCTAATAAGTAATTCTATGCTTATTCTATGCTTATAGCACTTTCTACCCAGAACTGATATTTCATAACAGGAGGGACAAACAAAAATAAGAGCAAACTCTACTTGACCCAAGAACCCGGAGAAAAGTAGGCAGCCTCAAAACTTCCTTTTTTTATTAGTCAGGGGAAACAGCAATGTTGAGATAGAATGATCTGGTTTCCAAGAGGCACCCAGAGAGGTAGGAATGCAGGCAGCACTGGCTGAACACAACTGTCACCTATAGTTTGAATAACTGTAACACGAATAGCATTTACCTACATTCGGATGAACTCGTTTCTTTGTGCCCAGATGGCGTATTGACATAACCGCTTTCACGAAAAGGTCTTTTGACGACAAAAGCATTTTCGTTTTGGAAGGAGGAAGTGTTCCTCGTTGGGCTTAATTGATGAGGTTTAAATGTCCCCTTTTTTCCTAGTACATCTAGCTCTCAACTCGTGTCCTATTGTTAGTGACCAGCGTGCAGGGTGCAGGGGACAGGCAGTGAGGGGTTTTGTAGGGCGCACATCTCCCTGGGCCTCCCTGTCTTGACCCACTTGGGTCTGCCCCCTCTGTATCATCTGTTTGATGGGAACCCGAACATAGCAGTCACTTCCCTCCTGTTCCTGGAGAGGCTGTGAGAGACCCGTAGGAGAGGGTGTGTGGGCATGCATCACCTGGAACAAACTATGGCTTCCATTCTTTCTCGGATTTCCCGCAGCCCCAGCCCAGGCCGAGGGCGGCGTTGTTCTACAACTGGCCAAGAACGGAAAACTAGCTAGTTGAACAAGGACTTGTGAGCTTATGCAGGTGTCTAGTGTTGGGCCCCAGGTGGTATTTTGTCTTTATTTTTTCATTTTTATTTTTAACATTTTATGTGTTTATTATTTTTTAATGTTTATCTATTTTTCAGAGCGAGAGCACGAGTTGGGGAGGGACAGAGAGAGAGAGAGAGAGAGAGAGAGACAGGCCAACAGACGGAATCCAAAGCAGGCTCCAGGCTCTGAGCTGTCAGCACAGGGCTTGATGCGGGGCTCGAACTAACCGACCACCGCGAGATCATGACCTGAGCCGAAGTCAGATGCTTAACCAACTGAGCCACCCAGCGCCCAGTACGTTTGTCTTTAAACACCAGAAGTCAAGTTCCCTTCGGAGGCTGGTGGGTAAGGAGGAGGAGGGGGAAGCTGGAACTCCTTCCCCAGCTGTGGAACTGAGGGAAACAGTCTACTAACAGCGCCTTGGGGGGACTAGCTGTGAATCCTAAAACATCATTTGTTTAATGAGGAGTTGCTGACTCATTGGCTGGGAGGCTCAGTTGGTCAAGCATTGGACTTCTGCCCAGGTCATGATCTCATGGTTCCTGAGTTCAAGCCCGAATCAGGATCTCTGCCGACAGCACAGAGCCCGCTTTGGATCCTCTGTCCCCCGCTCTTTCTGCCTCTCCCCTGCTCGCCCTCTCTCTCTCTCAAAAGCAAATAAACATTAAAAAAAGAAAGAAAGAAAGAAAGAAAGAAAGAAAGAAAGAAAGAAAGAAAGAAAGAAAGAAGTTGCTGACTCGATAATCCTTAACCTGAGGGAGAAACCTGTCCTCTGAACATATGCCGTCAATAATTATAGATCAAATGGCTAACGTAGTTGGAAGAAAATTCTTACTGAAATGTTCCCATCTACATTTTAGCCAGACTTCACCTCTGAGGGTAAGACAATGTATTATACCCACAACGGCCTGGATGGATAAAAGTGGGGGAGAAAACTTGAATGGTCACCGGAGTTTTCTGTGCCTTTTCGGAACTCAGAAATGTGGGAGATGTTAGGTGAGACCTCACCTCCAGGACCTGGAATTGAGAGCCTTTCCTAAGACATTACGAGATCATGGCCCGAGCCCAAATCAAGAGTCAGACGCTTAGCCGACTGAGCCACCCTGTTTTCAAAGACAAATAACCACCCGGACTACAAGGACCAGCACACAACAAAAATGGAAGTTTAATAAATATTTGACACGCGTTTTTCATGCTAATGATAACAATAAGTGTTTCTACATTTGGATCAGCACGGTAAAGTACCTATAGGTCTCTAGCCGCCACGGGATCACCAGTTTAAGGTGCAAAGAAATATAATACTTCACATCAATGTGTCTACAAGATATACTATAGGGCTCTATATGTGGGCATATATCACACTTTGTGCTTTTAATACATGACCCCATACATTTGCACTTTATACAAAAAAAAAAAAAAACAACTAGAGAACCTGTATGATTCCTGGTTTATAGATAAATAAGTTCAGATACGGAAGATTTTCTTAAATGTTGAATGAATGTAGGGGAAATGATTTGCCGGGAGCCACACAATTCTGTGGTTGAGCCGAAATGATAACCCACATCTCCCGGCTTCCGGTTCGCTGAACTGCCCACTCTGCCTCGGGGGTGCTTCAAAAGCACTCCCCCGAGATCCCTCACAGGCAGGTGGGGGCCCGAAAGAGATGTGGCCCTCCCCGCACCCCCTCTGACTCCTCCTGTGTCCGCTGTCCTTGGGAGTCCAAGCCAGGAGGGCAATGGATTTCACTGGAGACAGTTACAGGGGCTACCCCCGACTCCTTGAAAACGGGACCCACAAAAGGTGGGTTTTTGCAGAAGGAAGCCATTGATCACTGTAGTTGAGATGATGCATTTTATCACCCTGATGACTGAGAAGTATTTGCCAGGGATTGCGTGCGCACACGCATAACAAGGAATGGAGGAGAGTGACGGCCGCGGAAGACGAGGGGGGCGGGGGGGAGAGATGTTCTGTGGAGTGGGAAAGAGCAAGAGGAGGAGAGATTAGGAAATTCACACCACGCGCTGGGCTCCAGACATCGTGGGCAACAATCACCACCAACCACCTCCAGAACGTTCTCATCTTGCAAAACTGAAACCCCGTGTCTAGTGAACACAAAGTCCCCCGTTCTCTCCTCCTTCCAGCCCCCCGGCAATCACCATTCTCCTTTCTGACTACTTTAGACACCTATATAGATTGCGCCTGGGTGGCTCAATCAGCTAAGGGTCTGACTTCGGCTCAGGTTACGATCTCACGGTTTGTGGGTTCGAGCCCCGCATCGGGCTCTGTGCTGACAGCTCAGAGCCTGGAGCCTGCTTTGGATTCTGTGTCTCCCTCTCTCTCTGCTCCTCCCCTACCCTCGCTCTGTCTCTCTGTCTCTCTCTCTCAAAAATACATCAACATTTAAAAAGTATACAGGTACTTATATAGGTGGAATCATACAGAATTTGTTGTTTTGTGACTGGCTTATTTTACTGAGCATAATGCCCTCAAGATTCATCCATGAGGTACATGTGTCAGAATGCTCTTTTTAAGGCTGAATAATAAATATTCCATTGTATATATACCACATTTTGTCTATTCGTTCATCTGCCAATGGACAAGTGAATTATGTCCACTTTTTGGCTATTATGAATAATGCTGCTATGAACATGGGTGTACAAATATCTGTTCAAGTCTATGTTTTCGATTCTTCTGGGATATACCCTAAAGTACAATTCCTGGGTAATAGGGTAATTCTATTTAAAAAATTTTTAAAGGTGGTTAAAAAAAAGAAACCCACATAACATAGAATTTATCACTTAACAATTTCTAAGTATACAGGTCAGTAGCGTTAATCTGTCTCTAATTTTTTGAGAAACGACCATATCGCTTTTCATAGTCTCTCATACATCCTTGTATTCATCGGCAGCAAATGAGATAACGCGAAAGAAGGTCTCCTAAGAGTAAATTTAAATTCGATACATATGAACTCACAATAACAACAGCAACACGAAAAACAGTAAAGACGCAATTAAGGGACAATTTACAGGGAGTTTTTATTGTGGGGCACTGTGCCAGGCACAATGGATCGTGTAAAAACATAGGGCACTCTCTTCGCCTTCTCCCTTCTCCCTAACTATAAATCTCCCCGGAGAGACAAACTTGTGGGCATCTAACTCATAATTTAAGCAGAAGAAACACAAGGACACGCAGAAATGTGCTGGAACAAGGGCCTGGGTGGGCAACAGCCCATCTTATCAACTCTGGGTTCGGTGACGTCTCAGTGGTGGTTTGAAGTCAGCCAGAGTGTTTATTCCACGAGAATCACAAACACTACAAATCAGGGCTCATTCTCTACCCATCCCCCCTCCCTCCCCCCCCCCCCACCTCCACCACCGCCAAGATCTGGTTGTTAAACATTTGTCAGCCTACCAGTGAGCACACATAATTGAAGAGCCCAGAAAAGAGCATTTTTGGACTGGGGGATATCGAGGACTTTCACCGAGGACAGGATATTTGAACTGCATCTTGCAGGCAGAATGATACGTGTTCTTGGCGAAATCTACTCGTGGACTCTGCTCTCTCTTGCCATTTTTTTTTAATTTTTTTTCAACGTTTTTTATTTATTTTTGGGACAGAGAGAGACAGAGCATGAACGGGGGAGGGGCAGAGAGAGAGGGAGACACAGAATCGGAAACTTGCCATTTTTTTTTTAATCCATGATGGATTTGATTGATTCGGCTCTGAAGGAGAAATGCCAGTAGGAACAGATCTTGAAGCACCCAAAACTCTTGTATGTATCCCTCTGAAATCAAGCCAGAAGTGCTTATTGAAGACCCTGTGCGCTGGGATCAAAGTGCTTTAAACTATGAGCGGACCGTCTCGAAGGTGAAAGGAACACAGCAAAGAGCTGATAAAAAAATGCAGCGCTCCGGAGGGAAAAAATTCTCCCGCTCCTGGACATTTTCCGTTCAGTTCAACCCAAATTACCAAAATCACTAAAACCACACTCTCCCTTCAGAGATGATCGGATTTAACGATTTGCATTAAAAGAAAAGAAGCGTCTTCAAAACAGTGCTGTTGCAAAGATCGCGTGAGCTGACCGTACGTCAAAGAGAGTTACAACTCGTAAAGCGCCGTACAAAATCAGAACCACGATAGTAACATATTTGTGAAAGCAAACAAACGTGAGCGTCCACGTTCTTCATTAATTTCCTTTCCTTTTTGCTTTAATTACATAAACTGCTTTCAAAACAACTACGGAACCCACGATACGTTTATGAAAGAGAGCTGGTGGCCGAATAAGACGCCGTACCGTTTCGTCTGTGATGTGCCCAGTCTTAAATATAAACGCGAAGAAATCACAGTTAACCTTGGAAAAATGTGAAAGGCACGCACGCTTATTACACATCCTCAGCCAGAGGGGTTCTAGCCAGCTGGAGCGTCCGGTGAGATTGCTAAAATGTTCTCAGTAACCACCTGTATCTGACTTTGACTTTGGCACCTTTTTAAAAGTCAGAAGAGGCATTTGCAAGGAGCCATAAAAAGTCATTACGTATGCAGAACAGTTGAGGCTCTTCAGCATCTGGGGAAGGAAACACATCTGTCTTCTGTCTGTTTCTTCCCGAAATGTCTCCCTGAATCGACTTTTATGGGGGTGGGGGAGGTAAGAGGAGGTCGTAAATATCCCATTCTATTGGAATCCAAGAGTTAACAATACCCCTGTGACTATAAACACAAGATGTTCCATTCAGGAAAGAGGTGCACTCAAGTAAGCAGAGATCTTTGTGACAGTGGTCCCGGTGTGGGCCACAGGCCAGCTAATCACATTACCATGAGAGCCAAGAGGTGGCCTGCCGACAGTGAAATAAAGAGGAGGGGAAAAGCAAGACTAATCTCGTTAAAAGGAAAGCTAAGATAGACGCTGCTTTTACATAGCTGCTTAAAACGCCCTGTTTTCCCAGGACTGGGTCACCTGTGTACCCTCGGGGGCTCAGGCTGGTTTCGTGGCATTGTTCAGTTCGGCCAAATGCTGGGGCCTCCTGGGCTCGCTCAGACCTCGTCTTCAGAGTATTCTTTTTAAGAAAAAACAGACATCACCCCCTCTCCCCACCAAAAAAGCCTTAAGGAGGTGCCATTTTCCTTCATTACCGTATTTTCGGTGTGCTATCCCCTGCGTTGCCTAAAAGGACAGAGTCCTCTAAAGACCTGAACGAAAAGTCAAGCTTTTCGTGCGCTCTTGCAACTTGGAGGAAAGAAGAACATAAATGAGACGTGAGGAAAGCCACTAGATCCGTGGTTCTCAAAGTGAGGTCCACGGATCCTTGGGGGAGCCCTCACTTCCAGGGAGTCCTCCGGGTGTCCCCCCTTGTCCAACGGCATGGCAGTGGGAGGTTGGGTTTCCTTACATATATCAACCCAACCAACAGATTAGAAGAGATTGACGCAGACACGAGAACCCATCTGTTAAAAGAGATTTGCAAACTAGAGAGCAAGACATTTAAGGAGACTTGGAAAAATGGAAAAATGGAAAATGGAAAAAAAATGGAAAGCAGAGCTACTCTTGTCACTAAATGTTAGGTTGTTTCAGAAAATGGAACTCTTTTCGGTAAAAAATACTTACGCTAAATTGTAAGGGATTGATTCCTGTTATTTTTAAGTGAATTAATACAATATTTTTTAAATGCCTTGGTTTTTATTTTCATATGGTAAATATGAGTAAGCAGAACCCAATATAGAGAAAACTTCTTTGGGGTCCTCAGTAACCTATAGGGATCTAAAGGGGTCCTGAGACCAAATAGTTTCAGCACTGTGCACGAAAAAGACTCGAGAGCATTTCACTGTAAACATGGCTCGTTGCTCTAAATCTCCATTTTTAAGACGGTGGACGAAACCGTAGCACGTTTCCTCAAACTTCTCCTCAGGCTCCCGACGGCCAAAGCCTTAAAATAAGCCTGAAATCAGAGACACATGACGTACAGAGAAGGAAGGACTGGAGAAGTCCAGTGAGCCCGGGGAAATGGCAAAAAGCCGGGTAGGTCATTGACCAAAAAAGATGAATCTCTGGGGCTCCTTCCAAGTTGCTGTGTGTCTCCGTGGTGTATTCCTTTTTTATTGCTGAGTAGAATTCCACGATACGGATGTACCTGGTTTGTCTGTTCGCTTATTGAAGGACATCCAAGTCGGTTGCAGTTTGAGGCTATTAAAGATAGACGTTGGTGTACGGGGTTTTGCGTGAACGAACGTAAGTCTTTATTGCACCGGGATGGATTTCCAGGAGTGCAAGTGCTGGGTCATAGGTGAGTTACACGTTTAGTTCTTACGCCAAACTGTTTCCGGAGTGGTGGTACTATTCTACGTTCCCGCCAGCAGTGGGTGAGTGATCCAGTTTCTCTGCAACTTCATCAGCATTGGGTGTTGGCACTGCGTTTCGTTTTTACCGTCCTGGCAAATGCAGCGTGGGATCTCACTGCGATTATACTTTACACTTCCCTAACGGCTGACGTTGAGCATCTTCCCATGGGCCTGTTTGCCGTCTGTATGCCTTCAGTGCAATGTCTTTTGCCCACATTTCAAGGAGATTGTTTGCTTTTTTCACCGTTGAGTAGTAGGGGCTCTTTATGTATTATAGATAGTAGTCTTTTGTTTAGATCTAGGGTTTGTAAATATTTTCTCCCACTTGGTAGCTGGCTTTTCATCCTCTATTTTTTTTTTTATTTTTTAATGTTTATTTTTGAGAGAGAGAGAGAGACAGAATGCAAGCAGGGGAGGGGCAGAGAGAGAGAGGGAGACACAGAATCCAAAGCAGGCTCCAGGCTCCGAGCTGTCAGCACAGAGCCCGATGCGGGGCTCGAACTTGTGAACTGTGAGATCATGACCTGAGCCGAAGTGGGACGCTTAACCCACTGAGCCACCCAGGCGCCCCTACTGCCTATTTTAACTTTTTAATTGAGAGATGCAAACCATATCCACAAAGGTGCATATAAATAAATGTTCAGTTTAATAAGTCTCTTTACATTGTAGACCCATGCATTTACCAACCAGGATGATCAGTTGGACCTTTCCAGAACCCCAGATGTGTCTATGTGTCCTCTCTCGTTTCTCTTCCCCTCCCCACAAGACAACCACTATCCTGTCTTCTATGATGATCACATCCTTTGTAGTTACTTATAGAGTTTAACACATTTCTATTTTTCAGTATTCTGATCACTGTTTTCCCTACTGTAACATCTCTGCGTGTTCCGCCAGCAACTTGGTCCAGAAATAATTCAACTATATTCTTGTTTGTCTCGCTTCCTCCCCCAACATCACTTTTATACTATAGATCCGTGTTACTCAGTGTAGCCATGGTTTATTCATCCTCATTGCTGCATGTTTATCCAATGCATCAATATTCAAGTATGTTATTTATCCTTTTCGTTGCATTTATATTGCACCTTCAAAGTGTATTTCAGGAGCTGGGTTTGTGGGTCATCGTATCTCTGTCTTTACTATCAGGCAATACAGAGCTATTTCTCAAAGTCGTTATATCCATTCCTGTTTAACAGGTAATATATGTAGCCAGGATTAAATTTAAAAAGGAATCAAAGGGAATGTATTTATTTCCCTCCTCCCTAATTCCAACTATCCAGTTCCATCTGTATTTTTTTTTCCTCACACAATCTCTTAAGTTTTGAAAAGGACTGGCAAAGTGCTAACTTCTGGAGAGCTAAGACCTCAATCTCCCAGTCCTCAGACTATGCAATGGACAGAGGGTACCAATCAGTGGGATTAAATGCTGGTTTTAAGCATTGAACAAAAATTGGGGCGCCTGGGTGGCTCAGTCGGCTGAGCGTCCAACTTCGGCTCAGGTCATGATCTCACAGTTCTTGAGTTCAAGCCCCATGTCGGGCTCTGTGCTGACAGCTCGGAGCCTGGAGCCTGCTTCGGAGTCTGCGTCTCCCTCTCTTTGTGCCCCTTCCCTGCTTGCACTCTGTCTCTCTCTCTCAAAAATAAATAAGCATTAAAAAAAAAAAAATCATTGAACAAAAATCACCTAAGTGCTGAAGTGTGGAAAGGATAAATTAGGAGGTATATGGTCTACAGCCTGTAATAGCTCTTTGTTTTGAAAAAACACGTCACTGAAAAGTAAAAGGAGTTCCATAAAAGTGACACTTATGACATCTTATTTGTTCTGTCCTTTTGAAACACTTACAAACTTCAAGGACCACCCAAAGCAAACGTCTGGGCCACATGCTAGGCTAACAGAATATTTAAACCCAGCTTTTCGGGAGCTCATCGGGTGTGTGCATCTGGCAGGCCTGTATTGGACCTTTAAGTCCCAGGAAAGATGTAGTTCAGTTACAGGTAAATGTTTAATGGCGAGAACGACTAGCAAATGTACCTGACCCTGGGCCATGTTAGTACTCTGCCCACTGCAAAGCATTTCCTCTTGTCTTGCGACTTCTGTCGTACCCACTTCTGGCTGCAAATTTCCTTAGACAAAGTGCCCACTCTTTGCTAAATCTGATTTTTGTAAGTCATATATATTTTTAAAGTTTATTTATTTATTTTGAGAGAGAGACAGAGAGAGAGCAAGCATGAGCAGGGGAGGGGCAGAGAGAGGGAGAGAGAATCCTAAGCAGGCTCCGCACTGTCAGCCCAGAGCCCCATGTGGGGCTCGAACTCACGAACCGGGAGATCACGACCCGAGCCAAAACCAAGAGTTGGATGCTTAACCGACTGAGCCACCCAGGCGCCCCTAAAAAAGTCTTACACTGCTCCACGCTTCAAAGAATTCAGAACTTGGAACCCCTTTCTCTTTTTAAAGCTTTTTGTTATGGGAAATTTTAAACAAACATAAACATTAATAGAATGATAAAGTGAGCTCCAAGTACCCATCACTCAGCTTCAATAAGCATCAGTTTATGGCCATCTTAATTCATCTATCTCCCTTCCCACCACCACCAGGATTACTTGGAAGCCAATGTACATCATGATTTAATCTGTCATCACAGGAAAAGAACTAAAAAAAAAAAAAATAGCTTCTCAATACCATTATCAAACACATACACACACACACACACACACACACACACACACACACACTCCTTAATTTCATTAAATGCACAGCATGGGCATTTCCCTGGTTTTGATACAAACCTTTTTTTAAAATAAGTTTTTCGTTTGAGTGAGGGTCTAACCAAGATCCGTGTATTGCAATAATGCAAATCCTTGTTAAAACTTTTAAAAATATGGTTTGTACACAGGCAGTAATAACTGGGAAAATGCTGGAAAAGATCCACACTAGGGAGAAGACAAGGGTAGCCTGACCATATAGTAGGGTATATTATAAGGCTTCTATCATAAAACAGTTTTAACTTGGGGCCAAGAATAGGTGGGCAGAGCAAAGAAGTAGGAAAGAAAATTCAGAAACGGATCCAACTGCATATGAGAACTTAGCCAACTGTGACGGAGACATCTCACATCCATAAACCAGAAAGGGGAGAAAGTTCCCTAACTCTGATTTAAACCCAGAAGTACGAGAGGATTGGTAAATTTGCTTATACAAAATAACAGCAATAACAAAATACTTTTTACGTCGCATGAAACCCTATCATAAAGTAAGAAGACAAAAGGAAAAACATTTACACCCATATCCCAGAGGGTTTAGAGGCCAACAAGTCTATGGGAAAATGGAGGGGAAGTTAGAACTCGTTTCCCAAGAGCCTCAAGAGGCTCTCAGTCATCCAGCGGCCCCCAACCTCCCTCGTATGCAGAGAACCTCAAAGTTGAGTTGTGCTGAGATATAATCTCTCGGCCAGCAGGTTAGCAGAAGTTCATTTGCCACTATGCAATGCTAACAAGGCTGTGAGGAAACAGCTTCTCCTATACTCATGGCGGGAGGGGCTCGGGAAATGTGTGGGGAAAAAATGACACGCGTTTACCTTTGACCCAGCAATGTCCCTTCTACGAATCTATCCCAAGAGCAGACCGGCCAAGAAAACGAAAATATATATGCACTATTTGTAACAGCGACAATCTAAAAATGACCCAAATGTCCGCCAGTGGGAGATTGGTTGACGGAATTGTGGTACCCTGGGCCAGCGCAGCCGTGCAAATGAAAGAGGAAGTTCCGTACCTACTACCACAGAAGGATCCTTAGGGTGCGTCGTTAACACAAAAAACAAGGCAGAGAGAAGTGTTTGTTATATGGCGCCGCTTAAGAAAAGGCGACGCACATATATTATAAAAGAATGAATTTTGTGGCATGTAAATTATATCTCAATACAGCTCTAACCAAAAGATACATATAAAAGCATGTAAAAATGGAAGAATAGGGGCGCCCCGGTGGCTCAGTCGGTTAAGCGTCCGGCTTCGGCTCAGGTCATGATCTCGAGGCTCGTGAGTTCGAGCCCCGCGCCGGGCTCCGTGCCGACGGCTCGGAGCCTGGAGCCCGCTTCGGATTCTGTGCCTCCCTCTCTCTCCGCCCCTCCCCTACTCTCGCTCTGTCTCTCTCTCTCAAAAATAAGTAAACATTTTAAAAAATTTTTAATGGAAGAATAAGCCATCAATTTTCAACGTTTACCAATAAAGGCAGGGAGAGGATAAGCTATAGAATGCAGGGATAAAGGTCGACTTTTTTCATACGCCAAGTTCTACAAAACTTATTTTGGAGCTATAAATATTTTATGTAATTTTACAAAACAAATCAAAAACCAATGCTGAGAAACTGAAAGTAAAAGGGAACGAGGACCAAAGGGACTTTTAAGTGCTGTCATTAAAAAAAAAATTTTTTTTTAAATGTTTATAAACTTTTTGAGAGAGAGAGAGACAGAGTGCAAGTGCGGGGGGGGGGGGGGGGGAGTGGGGGCGGAGAGAGAAGGAGACGCAGAATCCGAAGCAGGCTCCAGGCTCCGAGCCATCAGCACAGAGCCCGACACGGGGCTCGAACCCACGAACCATGAGATCATGACCTGAGCTGAAGTCAGACGCTGAGCCGCCTGAGCCACCCGGGCGCCCCTGTGATTAATCTTTAATAAAGAGTACAAGTCTTCCAGCTCTGGCCATAGGAAAGGCCTGGACACAAAAACCTGCCCCGGGGGAATTAGCTTTCCCAGCACTCAGACTGTAATCTCTACGTTGACTCACCCACGAAAAATAACCACGAATCCTTGAGGAACCCCACTGCAGGGTTGGGACAGAAAATGTACCCTACTCTTTCATATCAGAAAGCAAAGAAGCTATCAAAGTCTACTCAGGTGACATCAAAGTGCTTGGAACCAACGTTGAAAAGGCTCTCATTGGCCAAAGATCGGACAGTTTAAATATTTCTGATAAGGATGAAAAGTGCAGGGGATTGAAGTAGGTCCCATATGCTTAAGTCCCTGAGCTCACAGAGTCACAAAAGCCCAAAGCAGTAACTACTCCAGTGGTTACTTTTGGATGACATTAGGGAACCATATCTTTATTCACCTTTGAACTGCGAAAGAACCAAGCATTTGTCCTTTATTTCCTACATAAGCTGGACCTCAGGATAACCAAAGAGTTGATGAGGGAGGTTTTCCTTTGTAGTACGCCAACCAGTAGATGAAGACGGAAAGACAGCATTTGAACAGCAGCGTTTTACAACTGCAAATAAGTTAATAAGTCTAGACAGTGGTCATCGATGGTTAGTAACATTTCACAAGGAAAAGAAAACGAGGGGCAGGAGAGGTTGTGGGGACCTACGGATCACAAGCTACTTAAGAGAGGTATCTCGATGCACTGACCTCACGTGGATCCCAAACCAAACACACTGTAAACGAATTTTCAAGGAGTCAGAGAAATGTGAACACTGACTGCCTCTTTGAAAGATACTGGGGGATTATTATTCATGTTGTAGATATAATATTACTGTAGCTATGTTCTTGGAGAGTCTTTATGATTTAAAAATACTTATTAAAATATTTACAAACGATGAGCTCCCTGGGGACCAGCATAGAGCCTGATCAATACACATATAAACAAATATTGAATGAAGGAATGACCTTCAAGGGGTGGGGGTTGGAGATGGGAAGCCCACTTAGCATATTTCAATCAAGAGATAACAGATCCTTAACTACTCGGATAACAATCTTAGCTCAGCCACCGAGATGCGTCACTTAGATACGGGAGCTGATTACAGATGAGGTAAAATAGGTCAAAGTTGCCTTAGAAACAGATACCAAAAACTCGGTTTCAGCTTGTAGGTGCTAGAAACAGCACTTGCTGCCCCTGTTCCACTGTGCTCCCCACCCCCCACCTCCACTCTTCCCCTCCCCCTGCCCCTCCCCCTCTCCCCACTCCCAGTCTTCCCCACTGTGCCTTTGTCTTCCCCTCTCCTCCTCTTCCCCCTCTCTCTCTCTTCCCCCTCTCTCTCCTCCTCCCCTTCTCCCCCACCTCACCTCTCCCCTCTCTCTGTCCCCCAGTCTTTACTCACACCCCCTGCCCACATCAGCAGGGGCACCATAGCCCGGCCCCCTCCCCTCCTTCCTCCACACCCGGGTCCTGAGCCAAGATGGCAGCAGGGGAAGATATTCAAGGACCTTTTTTACAAACCTGAGAGCAGGTCTCTGTTCCTCAGCCTTTTTCTCTCTGTGTATCTGTTTCTCCTTAGCATGTGTCACTGAGGGTCCAAGATCAAAGGGGAGGACTCTGCTGTCCAGGAATGGCGCCTCGGCCCCTCAGTTCCGGCATCTGTTTGTCTCCCTTTTCTTTCTTTCCCCTTTTTATTTCATGTATTCATTTTTTTAAGTTTATTCATTTGTGTTAGTAATGTCTACACTCCACGTGGGGCTCCGGCTCAAGACCCTGAGATCGAGAGTTGGGTGCCCTTCCGGTGGAGTCAGCCAGGCGCCCTCTTTTTCTTTTTCTTTTTATTTCTTTTACGATTCAGGTTAGTTAACATACAGTGTAGCCTTCGGGATAGAACCCAACGATTCATCACTTATGTATGACACCCAGTGCTCATCCCGAAAAGGGCCCTCCTTAATGCCCGTCACCCGTTGAATCCTCCCTCCTTCACGGCCCCCCATCCCCCCTCAGCTTCTTCTCTGCAGTTAAGAGTCTCTGATAGTTTGCCCCCCTCTCTGTTTTTGTCTTATTTTTCCTTCCCTTCCCTTATGTTCATCTGTTGACTTTCTCAAATTCCACATGTGAGTGAAATCTTATGATACCTGTCTTTCTCGGATTGACTTATTACGCTTAGCATAATAACCTCCAGTTCCATCCATGTTGTCGCAAATGGCAAAGTTGCATTCCTTTTCATCGCTGAGTAGTATTCCAGTGTGTGTGTCTGAGTGTGCGTTTAAAGCCCCTGGTGTTACTGCGGCTGGGACGGGCATGTTACAAATTATCAGGAAAACCATGCTGAGATGCTTCAGGACTTGGAGTGGAACCCCGTGGGCTCCAAGGGAGCAGCATGAGGCCGTGAGGATGTGTTCCCAAGACCACCCTTGGCTTCTGGGCCGCAGACACCCACTGCTGTCCATGCAGAAGGAGCCAGGCAGGGCAGAGGCAGAAAGCAGCTTAAAAAAAAACAAAAAACAAAAAACAAAAACAAAAAAACAGGGGTGCCTGGGTGGCTCAGTCGGTTAAGCATCCGACTTCGGCTCAGGTCACGATCACACAGTTCGTGGGTTCGAGCCCCGCATCGGGCTCTGTGCTGACAGCTCGGAGCCTGGAGCCTGCTTCCCATTCTGTCTCCCTCTCTCTCTGCTCCTCCCCCTCTCGTGCTCTGTCTCTCTCTCTCTCAAAAATAAATAAAGATTTTTAAAAAAACAACCCACATGACACTCCCCCCCTCCCCTGCCCCAGCTCCTTGATCGTCACACACTGGTGGCTGCAACCCACAGAGCTTATGGTTACGTGGCTGAATCGTGTCCTCCCAAAGTTGGTACGTTGAAGTCTTATCCCCTGGTGTCTCACAATGTGACTGTATCTGGAGATAAGTCTTTCAGGAGGTGATTAAGTTAAATGGGGTCACGAGGGGGCCCCAATCCCATGTGACTCATGTCTTAATGAGACGAGGGCACAGATGCGAGCCAAGAAAAGATCTCACGACACCCGGCGAAAAGACAACCACCTACAAGCCGAGGAGACGGGCCTCGTGTGAACAGAACATGCCGGCACCTTGATCTTGGACTTCCAGCCGCCAGAACTGTGTAGAGAGCAAATGTCCGTCGTGTCAGCCATCCGACCAGTGGCACCTCGTGACGGCAGCCCGAGCCGGCTAATACGATGACACATCGGCCACGCACGGTTCGGAAGTTGACACGAAGCTGGCTACACATCATGCGATTTCCACGACGTTGGACAACTCGGTAGACTATGCGGAATTGCTAACCCACAGAGCAATGAGCACTCATTATTCTCACAACAAGCCTGCCGCTGAGGGACCCTTTGATGAACGACGAAAGTTAGGCCCAGGGAGGTCCTGGAAGGTCGCATGGCCAGAAAGTGGCGGAACCAAGGTCTGAACCAGGCTTCGTTCCAGAGTTCATGCTCCCAGCCCTTCGCTACTCCCATGGCCAGAGGCGGGTCCCCACTGCCGCCCTCACCAAATCCAGCTCCGTGCCCGGCTTCCCCACTTTGCCATTAGCCGTTCATCTCCCCCCGTCCCCCCACCCTATCCCCTGCAAAACAGCCCTTTCTCCCCTGCAGCCTGCCTCTTACGGTCCCTGGCACACATTACACGATGAGAAGGCTGCCTCCAACCCAGAATGCCCACCCGCCCGTCCTCGCATCACCCTCCTCCGCTGGGGAGTGCTCTTATGATTGCTGACCCCCAGATCTCTTGCTCTCCAAAGTCCCCTGGGGTTTGCTAATGTTTCTCACATCATTCAGCTCTTGATTAAGTCACCTCCACGCCTGATCCCTGCTGATGTGTGTGTCCTGCGATGCTCAAGGCCCAGTGAGCGTGTGGGCCGATGGCTCTGACTCAGAGGTCCCGGAGCGGGGGACCAGGAACACACTTCGGGTACAGAGAAGGATACAGCCTGGGAGGGCGCCAGGAGAACTCAAACTGTCTTTGAAAGATTACGTTTCATTTTTAACAGCCACGTTCACGTGGCATTCCAGTCTGTAATATAGACACGTGTGATTTCGTATAAAATGTAAGTTTACATCATGTGCCAGAATGAAAAGAGAATCAATCAAAAGTTAATTTTACACATCTTTTGTGGAAATTCACCCCCTCATTAGCCGGCTGGCTTCTGGGTCCCCGGCACAGTATCCCACGACACAAATATCCTGAGGAGTAGACAGTGCCCCGCTCGGGAAGCACTGGGTAGGCGGTACAGGCAGGGTCTGGGCTTGGCTCCCCGGCTGCCCCTCACGCACCAGGTCTTGGGGACAGCTCTCTCCAGGCCCCAGCTTCGCCGACTATAGGAAGGCCCACCCCCATCGCCAGGGTCCATGTGACAGTTAAGCGGGATCGCACCTGGCTTGCGGTAGGTAGATATTGGATCTCACTAAATCTTGAATCTCTTCGTTTCCTTCTATCCCCTGCAGCTCATCGGAGGTCAAAGCACAGGCCGGGACCCCCAGAGGAGGCTCAAGAAAAGAAATCCCCATGCAAAACATGGTTGAAAGTTGGCCAACGTGAGGCAACGCCTCTGGGTCTCGAGCCTCCTTGAGAATACCAAAAGCTGGGGCGCCTGGGTGGCTCAGTCGGTTGAGCATCCAACTTTAGCTCAAGTCGTGATCTCGCGGTGTGTGCGCTCGAGCCCAGCTTTGGGCTCCATGCTGACAGTACAGAGCTTGCTTGGGCTTCTCTCTATGCCAGTTCCCCCTGCCCTACTCTCTCTCAAAATAAATAAATAAACTTAAAAAAAAAAAAAAAGAAAGAACATGGGGGGTGCCTGGGTGGCTCCATTGTTTGAGCGTCTGACTCTGGCTCAGGTGATCTCACGGCTCGTGAGTTCGAGCCCCGAGTTGGGCTCTGTGCTGACAGCTCAGCCTGGAGCCTGCTTCGGATTCTGTCCCGGTCTCTCTGCCCCTCTCCCCTTCGCACACTGTGTGTGTGTGTGTGTGTGTGTGTGTGTGTGTGTGTCCCTCCCTCCTTCTTTCTCTCAAATATAAATAAGCGTTAAAAATATTAAAAAAAAAAAAAGAATATCGAAAGTTGTCATCTAACCTGCTCATCCTGACCCCACTCCCCCGTCAATTCTGTAGGAAGAGAGTTTCACTGCTCTGCTAAGCACTAGTCCAAAGCTTCCCCAGAGAAAGGTCGCCGCTGCCTCACGAGACCCAAATGTTGTCGCCCTGATGGTCTATATGTAGGGTCAGCGGAGGAATACCGGCCTGCAAAGGAGGGTGCCCCCTAAAATAACTTAGTGGCTCAAACACTAGGAGCTCTGTAAATGAGAAGTCGCATATCCTCGCCATGCCTTTTAGGTGCTGCCAACACAATACCGGCAGCTTTGGCTGTCCAGTAAGCTTTTTACTTATTTGTTAGAACTCAGGCCCCGATGAGAAAAAGGTCACTTTCTTATTCCCTCTCTCGGCACCACATCTCCACATCCGGGCAGTTTCAAAACTAGGAATCCAGCTAACGTTTGTCAAGAGAACTTACAACTGAAATAATTCCTACCCAATCTCCCAATAAGTGTTCCTAAGTTAGTCTTGCTGATAATGTATTTGACACACCTTGAAATTTTAGAGATTTCTTTTCTTTTTTTTTTAAGTAAGTAAGTAAGTAAGTAATTGATTTATTTATAGAGACAGCAAGTGTGTGATCAGGGGAGGGGCAGAGAGAAAGAGAGAGAGAGAGAGAGAGAGAGAAACCCAAGCAGGCTCCCCGCGCTGTCACCGCAGAGTCTGACCGTGACCGAGTCTGATCGTGACCTGAGCCGAAACCAAGAGTCAGATACTTAACCGACTGAGCCCCCCCAGGCATCCCTAGAGATTTATTTTGCACGGAAGGCATCATTTTCTCCAGAAGATTCCTAACCAGGAGCCCCATCTCCCCACCCCCAGTTTTACCCCCCAAGCGAGGAAAAGTGGCCCCCTGCTCCAATTCCTCCAAAATCCTTTGTGCCTTTAAAATTTGCTTCTGTTGGGGCTCCTGGGTGGCTCAGTCGGTTAAGCGTCCACCTTCGGCTCAGGTCATGATCTCACGGTTCGTGGGTTCGAGCCCTGCATCCGGCTCTGTGCTGACAGCCCAGAGCCTGGAGCCTGCTTCCAATTCTGTGTCTCCCTCGCTCTCTGCCTGTCCCCCACTCATGCTCTCTCTCTCTTCTCTCTCTCTCTCTCTCTCTCTCTCTCTCCCCCCCTCAAAAATGAATAAGTGTTAAAAATTTTTTTAAATAAAATTTGCTTCTGTGTTCATTTGTCTTGTGGTTAGGGGCCATGTCAGGGTTCTGTATCTCCAATTTCTACATCGGGGCGAGCACAAAGTTGGTACCAACGTCTCAAACCAATTCCGTTCGGATTTTACGGGAGAGTGAAATTCGATCTCACTGATGAAGGAACTTGAAGGGTTCATAAACAGACAAGAAGGGCTCACCTGTTGCATTTGGTCCTTCGATTGCCATCATTTTTTCATTTTTTACCATCTGTGGGGAGGGACACTAAGTTCTCCCTCACTGGGAAGGAGGGAGGGAGGGAGGGAAACGGAGAAGCCATAACGCCAGGAGCTTCACTTACATCATCTCACCTAATCCTCATGAGACCTTGGGTCCCGGAGGAGGGTATGACTGCCCTCCTTTTACAGATGAGAAAACAGAGGCTTTGAGATGTTAAGTAACTTGTCCCATTGCTAAGTCCAGGGGATGGGATTCAAAACCGGCTCTCTGATTTCACAGCCCCTGCCTTTCTCCCCTGCGCTGTTTCCTCCTCCAACAGAGAATTGATTTGTTGGCACTGAGGGGGCGCGATCCCCACGGACTCGCTTCTCTTAAGATCTGAGCCTCGTGAGCCGACCTCTATCAGGGCCTCTCGATGGTGGCGTCCTTCCCTGGTCGGCGGCTCTCCGCCTGAGCCACCTGGTCCTGGAGCCCCGCACACCTTTCGTAGGAAACCTCGATGACGGCATCGTGGATGGAGGACCCGCAGGAGCCGCCCCTCGTGAAACCCACCGGACGGTGCCCTCCGGAGAGACAGCTGCCGTCACCCTTTGGACCTCGCAGTTTAGGGAGGGAGGGTCTTGGGGCCTTGTCCCCCCGGGGGCAGCTGACTTCTGGGAGAGCAGACCAATTTGTATCAAGCCCTGAGACGTGGGGACCCATCCTTCTGGCTTCCGCCAGGCCCCCAGGGACGGTTGTGTGTTACCCAATGCCCAGAGGGTGTGAAATACTTCCTGCAAGTGGCCATACGGTGATCCCCCCCAGTACAGTCAATCTCGCTCCTTTATTTACTCAGAATCTTCCTTGCTCAGTTCGGTTGTTTCCTGGAAGGGAACCCACAGATCATAGAACAGCCAAGTTTACAAGTGAGAAAGGCAGTCCTGGGGAAAAGATCGCAGCGTCTGAAATCCATTTACAGAAAACGAAGGCATTCGGCAGACAGGACACGCTTCGTCGCCACTTTCTTTGCCGGCTCTCCTGATGGGGAGAACGTCCTGAGTGTCACAGAACAAGGCTCCCCGCTTGAAGTGGCAGGACTGAGCCAGGAATGGAGGAGAAAGTACATGCGTGTCAGAAGAGACCTCTTCAGCCGGCCTCTTGCTCTCGGGAGGACCCAGCTTCAACACATGCTGTCAGCTGAAGGGTTACAACAAACGTGTAAAGGGAAAAAGGACCTACCTGATGGATCTTCCTGGTGACTCATTTTCCTTAGTATGAAGGTGACCTTTATTTGTGTGTGAGAGAGAGAGACAGAGCATGAACGGGGGAGGGGCAGAGAGAGAGGGAGACACAGAATCTGAAACAGGCTCCAGGCTCCGAGGCATCAGCACAGAGCCCGACGCGGGGCTCGAACTCACGGACCGCGAGATCACGGCCCGAGCCGAAGTCGGACGCTTGAGCGACTGAGCCCCCCAGGCGTCCCCTAACGTGGTTTTTCTGCAGAAGAGTCGGGCGGCCTTCCCTTGTGAGTGTGACAGCACGGTGGACCGCCAAGAATCACGTTGGCTTTGTCTAGCACTACGATTCTCCAAAAAGAAGATGACAGGGACGCAAGTGTTCTCGGGGCGAGAAAACCAGGGATGCGTATGGGCGGGGGATGGCCCACCTCAGGTCAGGGACCGCGTTCTATACCTGCGTGGCCCCCGCCCCGACTCCCTGGCCTACGGTTCGTGTGCCATTGCATTTGGTGAATGAATGACTACAAGATGTGTGTGTGTTGCAGGCCGCTGCACAGAGCGGGGGATGCAAGCCGGTAAAAGGCGTTCAAGGCCCAAAAGGCGTTCAAGGCCCAAAAGGCGTTCAAGGCCCGCTCCGGGCCGAGGTCCTTCAGCCGTTTCAGGCATCACCACCTTCTGCCTTTCTTGCTTGGGCCTCAGGGCCCACAGCCTGCGAGAGACTGCCCTGAGGAATGTCGTTCCCTGGGGCCACACTCCCCACCTTACACCTTTCCGGCCTGATACGGCCTGATACGTTGGGCCCAAGAGGCATTTCTTCCAGAAAGAACTGCCCTGCAACCCTCTTACTAATGCAACCCCCTCGAGTCCATTATAAAGGAATTCGCAGAGGAGTGGAGAAGCTGACTGAGCTCGCCTGGCCCCAGGCGATGACTCTCTGGAGGTCACAGAGGCCCGGCACCCTGCCCTCTTCTCTCCCCTAGGTCGAAATGGGGGACCGGCCCCCGGTGGGGGGGGTGGTGGGGAGGAGCACCCGCCCCCTCCCCAGCATCTGCCTGGCGTTCCCGTGTGTGATGTTGGAAGGGGCCCACGGAAGCCCCTTCTCTGAGCGCAGGCCAGGCCGCCCAGGCCTCAACTCCCCCCGCCGGCCCTGGCCAAACAAGCCCCGCAGCCCTCGGCTCTCCCTCGCTGTAAACACTTTTATTTTCACTTCGGTTTATGGCCTCTCTTTCCAAGGGACCGCAACTTGTTTAAACCAGCTCTAAACAAAGGGCTCTCGTGATTACAGGCATGCTGCTGGTTTTATGGTGGCCTTCCTTTGTCTCAGTTTCCCCCCACCGGCTTCCTTCCTCCCCACCCCCCACCGCCAGGTACCCGGTCTTCTAAGGAGAGGCCTCCAGCAGCTGCTGGCCAGGGGGTTCCCACCACCCCCGTCTGGTTCCCCTCAGCTGCAGGCTGGCGGCTGTGACAGGACGTGGTGGATAAAAGGCCCCCGGAGCCTGAATGTTTCCGAGGTCAGGCTCCAGCACGCCCTGCCCCCAGTCGAGGTGGTGGTGGGGGCGGGGGGGACCTCTGGCATCTCTGCCCACTGCCTGGGGGAGCCCAGACGTGCCTGCATAAACAGACATCCCAGCCCGATGCCGTCCCCTCATTATCCTAGCAAACCCACGCTCCCCTCAGCTGCTTGCCCCAAGGTCAGCTGGGGACTGTGCCCATGGCGGGGACACCCAGCCTCTGTCGCAGACACTGGCACAGGCTCCCCCACCCCCCCCCCCCCCCCCGGCAGGGAGCACGGAGTGAGCTGCAAACTGGCTCCAAGCCGGCATCCTTCCAGTCATGAACTGACCGTAACGATTTCTTTCAGGTCAGTGCGAATTCCCTTTCCTGGGTTGCCTCTTGGTGAGGTGGAAAGGGCAGAAGGTACTGAGGGAACCTGAGGGTCGGAGGATGTGAAAGTTCCCTGGGGTCGCCGGGCTCACCAGCACTTGGGAGAGTGGACCTGGGTAGCATTTGTGGCTCTGGGGGACACCTCCCACCATGCCGATGGCGGGGGGGGGGGGGCCCCCTCCAGGGCCCCAAGGATGCAGACAGAAGGAAAGGCAATGACCCATGAAAAGGAAATGTTGTAGGGTCCCACCAACCTCCCTTTGTTTCAGCCTGGGGATTCCTCTTTAGCAGAAAGTATTTGTTCCAGAGAGTCCAAAAGAGGGCCTTGGTAAGAAGGGTCTAGGGCTGAGGGTGGTGAGGGTATGGAGAGGAGGCTTCAGACTCGCAACGTTTCTAACCAAGCTCGACTCCGAGAGAAAGAGGATTGTGTCGTGTGGGCCCCAGTCCCACGAACACACACAAACGGCCCCAGCTCAACTCAGAACATGCTCCAGGGAACAGAAGAGGGACAGTCACGTGGGAAAAGAAAGTCCTTTCCCCACGGGCAGTGCCTGGTCCCCTTCTCTCTGGCTGGGACGTTCTCCACGGAACGCGTGCGAGGACAGATCGACCCAGAACTGGGCCCGGCACACGGCAGGCGTGGTTGAAAACTAAATCGCCATGCGATTCCGTCCTCAGTGTCCAGGCTACGAAGTGAAAGATGTGAGCAGGCGAACACACGCAAGTCTCTGCGGCCCCTTCTCACCCTCTCCCTGAACTGCGGCCCCTGAGTTGGAAGCCAGCGTCAAGGAAGGAGGAGCCTACCGTGACCAGATTCCAGAGTAGCTCCAACATTTTGAAACCCATGTAGGCTGATTTTGCCCCAGTGCTTCTTCTCTTTGTATAATAAAAGCCCTGCATTTCTGTAGTAGTTTTGTTGTTTTCAGTTTGCGAATGCATGGTCTCCTGTCACGCTCAGGATTGGTCCGTGAGTATTGTTGGCTTGTGTTTTGGTTTTTGGTTTTCGGTTTTGTTTTTGTAGAAGAGGGATCTGGGAAAAGAAAAGGCAAACGCGTCACTCCGCGAACGGATCTATAGACCGGTATAATCGAAACAAAAACACCAGTGGTTCATTTTCTTTTAGAAATCGACAAGATGCTTCCAAAGTTCATGTGGAAATAGAGAGGCCCCCAAAGAGCTAAGACAATGATAAAGAACAAAATTGGAGTTTCTACGCTACCAAGGGTCAAGACTTTATTATAAACATACGGTATTTGGGGCACCTGGGTGGCTCAGTCGGTTAGGCGGCCGACTTCGGCTCAGGTCATGATCTCGCGGTCCGTGAGTTCGAGCCCCGCGTCGGGCTCTGTGCTGACAGCTCAGGGCCTGGAGCCTGCTTCTGATTCTGTGTCTCCCCCTCTCTCTGACCCTCCCCCGTTCATGCTCTGTCTCTGTCTCAAAAATAAATAAATGTTAAAAAAAAAAAAAAAATTTTAAACATACGGTATTTAAGATGATGTATTGATGGGACAATAGAGAACTAGCCAATGGCACAGAATACAGTCCAAAAAAAGAAAAAAAAAAAAAAAAGATCTACACATCAGTAGTCACTGGATTTATGTCAAAAGGTCCAGCCCAGAAGAGTGGAGAGGATGGTCTTCTTAATAATCAGTGCTGGGACAACTGGATGTCTATATTTAAAAAAAAAAAAAAAAAAAAAAAAGAACAAATTTCGCTTCTGTCTCACACCATACGCAAAAATCAGTTCCAGCTGGATTGGCTGTCTAAATGTGAAAAATAAAACAAAGTTTCTAGAAGAAAACAGGAAAACATCTTCCTGACCTTGAGCTAGGGGGAAAAAAATTGTAAGCAGGACACCCTAAAGGAAAATCACAAACCATAAAGGAAATAGATAAGTTGAACTATGTTAACATTAAGAAATCCCGTTTGGGGTGCCTGGGTGGCTCAGTGGGTTGAGCATCCCACCTCGGCTCAGGTCATGATCTCGCGGTCCGTGAGTTCGAGCCCCGCGTCAGGCTCTGTGCTGACAGCTCGGAGCCTGGACCCTGCTTCAGATTCCGTGTCTCCCTCTCTCTGACCCTCCCCCCGTTCATGCTCTGTCTCTCTCTGTCTCAAAAATAAATAAACATTAAAAAAAAAAAAACAAATTCTGTTCATTGAAACATAACGGAGAGTGAAAAAGCAAACAAGCCAAGGGTATAAGATGATATTTGTAAGCAAATAACAGATAAGAACGTGTATCCGTAATATATAAAGAACTTCCACGGATCAACAAGAAGAGACAGACCACTTGTCTGGCCCCCTAATGTAGGGTAGCACTGGAATAGGGACAGGCACTTTGAGGGTCCTGCTAAGGAGAAGTTGAGTAGGGATACCTTTATCTGGGTTTACCAGATGTTTCTCTGTGGTTCCCAGTCACTTCTGGTGCAGTACTGTGTACTTACTTCTGCGTAAGCTTTTGCTGGCTCTCCTGGTTCAAGAATGGCTTTGAAAGATATGTTCACTTCCCACTGTATTTATGTGCTTAGTATCAGGACGCAAAGGTGAAACATTCTTTTGCTCACCAGGCACATAACATTTTCAATGGAGAAGTTGGTTCGCAGAGACACCGAGCTGAATAAGAGTCCTCTCCGCTCAGGAATCTACCCAACAATGCAGCTTTCGGGTGTACACCCAGAAGAAGTAAAAGCAGGGATTGGAAGAGGTGTTTGTTCACCAAAGTCCAGAACAGCATTATTCACAGAAGCCGAAAGGAAGCAACCCAGATGTCCATGGCTGGATGAATAGACAATCCTACAACAGAATATTCCTCAGTCTTTTTTTTTTTTAATGTTTTTTTTTTTTAATGTTTATTTATTTTTGAGACAGAGAGAGACAGAGCATGAACGGGGGAGGTTCAGAGAGAGAGGGAGACACAGAACCAGAAGCAGGCTCCAGGCTCTGAGCCATCAGCCCAGAGCCCGACGTGGGGCTCGAACTCACGGACCCCGAGATCGTGACCTGAGCTGAAGCCGGATGCTTAACCGACTGAGCCACCCAGGCACCCCTATTCCTCAGTCTTAAAAAGGAAGGGAATTCTGGCACCGGCTAGGACATAGATGGACCCTGAAGGCGTTATGCTAATTGAAATAAGCCAATCACAAAAGGCCAGTATACTGTACGATTCCATGTCTAGGAGGTCCTTAGGGGAGGTAAATTCACAGAGACCCAAAGTATCTGGAGATGGATGGTGATGACGGTTGCCCAACAATGTGAAAGGACTTAATGCCACGGAATCATACACTTAACTATGGTTAAAATGTAAATTTTATCTTGTGCATATATTACTACAATTTTTTTTTTTTAAGTTTATCTTGAGAGACAGAGAGAGCAGAGGAGAGGCAAAGAGAGAGGGAAGCACAGAATCTGAAGCAGGCTCCAGGCTCTGAGCTGTCAGCACACAGCTCGACATGGGGCTCGAACTTACGAACCATGAGATCGTGACCTGAGCTGAAGTCTGATGCTGAACTGACTGAGCCACCCAGGCGCCCCGACAATTTTTTTAAATGAAGGAAGAAGTGTTAATAGAGGTATATTAGCTAGTTCGTTCATTTAAACATTATGTTATTTTCCTGGATTTTTGAAGTGTTTATGGTATTGATTTTCTATGGTTTTACAATTTTTATGATTTTTTTTCTGATTCTAAATAAATATTCACATCTGTACCTCACGGTTTTCAGCGTTGTTTATTATTTATATGAAATTTAGTTCCCTCTTAAAAACGAGGCCAATAACATATCTTACATAGTAAGAACGTTGAATGAATTAATATATAAAATAAATATATAATACATGTTGTGTAAAATACCCAAAATTTAAAAATGTGAAAAATAGATGTAAATATTTTTAAGACAGTCATGCATGACTTATTGCCAAGCACTCCTTTGTGTTATGATAAAGGAAGAGAGTTATAAAATAAAAACAAATGCCAAAAAAAGTGCTGTGAAACCTGATGGCTGAGCCCCCTTTTGTGTGATATTTAAATTTTCCAAATCCATCAACAAATACATTCTCAATATATTGCTTCCATGCAACCTTGATCACGTTTCTTTGGAGGTTCCAGCTTAGTTGAGGTCCCCTGTATTTGTGGACAGCCTCTGACTACCACACTGTGTTAGAAATTGGAAATACACAAAAATATAAGTCCTACACCCTCCCTGAATGCAGAGACAAACAAAGAAACCGTTTCAATACAGTGGTGTTGATGGGCTGGGTTTTGTTTCTTCTGTTGCTCCCCAAAACCTAAATGGCTAGATCACAGCCTGGATGGTTAACAAGCAAAAGAAACCCTTTTGTGTGAAGGTACTAGGGGAGGGGGGCAGGGAATCTAGGGGGAAAGGAAGGGAAGGGGGGTGAAGGTACTAGGGGAGGGGGGCAGGGAATCTAGGGGGAAAGGAAGGGAAGGGGGGTCTAGGGAATTGAAACAGAAGGGAAGAGTGGAGCCATCTGGTGGGGAGACGGGGTAAGAGCTGTCAGGGAACGTTTAAGGCCCATCAGCCCACCCCGACATAAACCTCTGGGAAATCAGAAGAAAGCTGATTTTTCAGGATTCTCCTTTTTCTTAGAAAGTGGTGATGTTTCAACTCCCGCTCCCCTCTCCTGGTCCTAGCATGTCAGCTTATGGCTTGCAAAACCCTTTTCCACATACCTAATTTTATTTCATTTCTGCTAACATTTGTTTTACATCACTGAGCGCATTGGCTAGAGCCTTTTTTTTTTTTTTTTTTTTTTTTAACGTAAGTTTAATGTCATACCCAGTGCGGAGCCCAGTGTGCAGGGCCCAACTCATGACCCCAGAGCAAGAGTCAGAAGTCCAACTGACTGAGCCACCCAGGCGCCCTTTTTTAAAGCTTCTGTGTTTTGTTGCTGATAATCAAAATCTTATCGTTATTCTTACCAAAACTTCTTCTCTCCCATGTTAGGCCATCATAAAAATTAGACACAAAACTGAAATACTGTTTTCTAGTGTTTTTCTTCAGGAAATCTGGATTTTTTTTTTTAAATGCCCATGAGATATTTTGTTTTTATACAGTATATGTCTTATTGTTTGCAGTACCTACCCACACACACGCAGTTAAAGCTTTATGTTGTATGGGAAAAGAAACCAATTTTCAGATTCATTGAGGAATTACAGGAGTATAAAGAGTTGGTGTCACTATCACTTGCCGATTCCACGCAAATCCTTACATCGACTGTCACTTCGGCCCCAAAGAACTAGTCACCTATCGCTTTAGCCAGACAAGGTCCTGCTGAATGCACGACCGTGACCCTGTGAAGGAGGTGTTGTTACACAGCAGTTTCATCCAGATGTGCTGGTCCAGATAAAAGGTAGATTCGGTTCCCAACGTCCGTAGAGCCTGGCTCCACTGTGCAGGTAGAGGAAGGGCCAGGTCGCGGAGGATCAGGAAAAGCCTGTACCAAGAAGCCCCGGGGAGGTGTGGCTACACCGTGCTCCCTCCTGGTCATTGCAGGAATACAAAAAGCCTAGAGGAAGTAAGGACAAGAGCGTGCTGATTCCCGAGCCTATAAGAAATAGAGACGGGCTTGTGGCTGGACTATTTTTTCTGCACCCTATGAGCATAACACCCCCGGGGATTGGCTGCATCTATAAATATGTATCAGATGGAAGCCGTCAAATCAAACGGAGGCTCAGGGCAGGTGCTGCCTCCACTAGAGCGGGGTCTGGGCTAGAGTCAGGGAGAACAGTCCCATTGTGGCTGGAGAGGCCGGGCACCCGTTTGCTCACTGGGTCAGGAGCTGATTGAATCAGCGACCGCAGCTTGAAACTAACCCTCTCTTCGCCTTTGCCAGGAAATGACACTTGCAGGCACCAGAATGTCTAGGGCCAGCCTGGAGAACCGGGGCGTGACAAGCCTACTGCCCGCTGACAGCTGCCTCACCTTCCACTCCTTTCCAAAGAAGATTCGCTGGGGCGTCTCCTAGCCCCTCCCTTGCCTGCCTGCCTGGCCGAGCCTGCAGGATACGTCTTGTCCAAACTGCACACAATTCGAGTCTAAGGACGAGTTCGCCACCCTAGTGGGCCTGGTTCGACGAACTCTATTCTATCGTGCTGCCGATTAAAGCTTTGCAACGGCCGAAGGCATTGCCCGCTGTCCTTCGGGCAAGATCCCCAGAAGTCTCCCAGGGAGAGCCAGTTTAGCGCAAGCTATCCGCCTGGTAGGTTCAGGAGGGAGCAAACCTTTGTAAACCCCAGGGAGTTGCACAAGTGTAAGAGTCGTGGGAAATATGGACGGACGTTACCCTCCCTGGGCCAGACAGCAGTACGTTTGCACAGGAGTCCCCTGGGACGAGAAACCAGAAAGGTCCCTAGGACGTGGTGGAGCTGGGAGAGGGGCCGTGTTGGATACTCGAAGGGGATAAATGCGACAGAAATGAGACCAGAACCAGAATGCCGGCAGCCAGTTGTCTTGTCCTGTCTTGCCTCTGGGCGTAGGCCTGTTCCAGCTACGTCTAGAGGTCCTGACAAGCATTTCTGGCCGCCAGTTTCCTGCCTGGAAGGATCCTTGAAGCTGGAAATAACCCATCACCACCACCACCACCACCCAAAGCCTCATAACTCAGTGTTGTTTTACTCGCGGAAAGACAACTAGATTAAGTATCTAGTGAGAATTTATCGTGTGCGAGACTCTGTCCTGAGCACCTTAACGTTTTGGCTTATATAGTCCTCCCGACAAGATTCTTAGCCCCATTTTACAGGTGAGGAAACTGAGCCGCAGAGATGTCAGGTCGCTCTCAGGGGGCCCCGGGATACGAATACAGGCAGCCTGGCTGTGGAGACTGGGGTAAACGTCTCTTTACCCAGAAAGAGAGGGAAGGGCTTCTGGAACACGGGCCGGGTGCCTCCCACCTGCACTTATATGACTGTGCTTTGCACCGTGTGGAGGTGTTTTGGGATGCTTTTGCGTGAATGCTTGATTTCTCAGTATCTGCTTTTGAAATGCTGCACCGAGGTAGCCGTCTGATAAGGAGAAGCCAGGAAAGCCTTCCGTGCGCCTGCTGCTTTGGTCCCGGGGCCGGGAAGTACCCTTCAGTGGCTCGTTCGGGGCGGTCTGTTTGCCAACAACACACAGTGCAAACAAGGGCCCCGGTGGGGACGCGAAGGGAGCAGCTGCTCAGTGTCTAGGAGAGCTCGAGTGTGGTTTGCAAAGCAAACGGACTCTAATTTGGACAAATAGCGCCGTGGCCCGGGACCCGAGCAAGATAAGGCGGCGAGGGTGTGTTGAGATAGATGTTTCCATGGGCTGACGTAAGGGAATAGAGCGGTGGCCCAGGAATGCGAGGGGTCCTCTCTCCTCGAGAGCGAGCTCGCGGCGGGCGAGGACCCGAAGGCCAGGACTGGAGGGGAAGTCAGTCTGAAGCCCCCAGTGTTGACGGGGGAGGGCGTCGCCGGGCGGAAGGCGGAGGCCACTTGGGGGCGAGGTGGCCTTCCATCCAGGTGTTGTCGAAATTCTTCTATCAGCTCTGCGGCCTTGCAGGTCGGTAGGGGCTCGGGTCTCAGGCAAGCGAGCTGGCGAGAGGAGATCACACCAGTAAGAATTGTTCAGAGAGAGAGAGGTCTCAACGCGTACCATCCAGTCCAGAGCGTCGCCGACTACTCTGTGTGTCTGTCACCCGGAATAAAGGCAGGCAGGTCTGGGTCTGAGCCCTGATGTTGCCACCCCCTAGCTGTGTGTCTGGGGTAGGTCACCTCGCCTTGCCGGACACCAGTCTCACCACTGGTACCTGCCTCCCAGGGTCTCTGTGGAGACAGACCGAGTTTGTGCCCGTGAAAGGCAGCTGGTTCTGTTTCCTACATTGTTGTCCACAGGTATTCCCTCCACAAACACGCAGCTCTGCGGTGGAACTTCTGGGTGCCCCCCGAGCGCCCCGAGTGAGGGCCACCTGCTCACACGACCTCTCCCTCCCCCGGAGAACCGCCCATCCACCGAAGGGAACCGCGTCACCTGGAAATAACTGGAAGGTTGCACCCCCCCCAACTGACTCATCCAAGGGCCCCGCCCCGCCACGCGGGGTAGGATGACTTCGTGGCCGGGTTCATGTGCCAGAACTTGTCATGGGAGCCGACGGAGGCCGGACTTCAACCGAAGCCCCATTTTTGCTCGCGTCTCTCCTGCCTCGTCTCCCTCACCTCCCCGTAGGGTCCCCCTTCCCCCCCGAGAGTGCTTACTCCATCAGCGCGGCGCTCGCCTCAGACTCTGCCTCTCTGGGCCCTGACCCAGGTGTCAACCGTTGCCAGGCACAGTGACACAGCAGCGAGGACGGGGGGGGGGGAGGGTCCCTGCCCAAAGGGGCCGATGTTCCGTCGGGGAGGTGTGACCACCTGGGAGAGGTTAGAGGCAGACATTTCACAGACACAGCTCTGAGGCATCGTGAGAGCTCGAGGCTGGGCCTCCACCGCAGGAGAAGGGCTTTCGGGAGGAAAAGACACCTAGGCCGGGAGTCACCGGGCCAGCGGGCATTAGGCCAGCAAAGCCTGGGTGTGCTGGGAGGAGAGAGGTCCAGGGAGGGAGCTGTAAAGATTTGAATGGATCGAAGATTTGAATAGTGGCCCAGGAACCAAGGAGGGCATTTGCCAGCTCCAGTTACCCATAATCCTTTCTTCCAGGACCGCCGAGGTCACCCCCTGAGCAGAGTCACCATGGCAGAACAGCCGTCCCTCCCCGAGGCTGTCCCGTGGGACTATTCGGTCGGGATCACGTCGGTGCAGCCAGCGCCCTGCGCACGGTTATTCCTTCCCCGGGGAGTGTCCTTCCTGGGCTCTGACCGCAGTGAAGCTCTGCCCTCCTTGCTCCCCACCTCCCGAGGCACAAATACCGTGTGTCCCTCGAGCAGGCAAATTCAGAGAGACCGAGAGCAGGTCGGGGATTGCCAGGGGCTGGGGACAGGGGGGGTGGAAAGTTAGTTTCAGGGAGGCAGAGTTCCAGTCGGGAATGATGAGCAAGTTCTGGAAACAGCGGCACAACAGTGGTAATGTACTTCATGCGACTGTCCCGTGCACTTCCAAGTGATTAAAATGGCCGGGGCGCCTGGGTGGCTCAGTCGGCTCAGGTCGTGATCTCACAGTTTGTGAGTTCGAGCCCCACATAGGGCTCCCTGCTTGGGATTCTCTCTCCCTCTCTCTCTCTCTCTCTCTCTCTGGCCCTCCTCCGTTTGTACTCTTTCTCTCAAAAATATACATATAAATAAACTTAAAATTTTTTTTAAGTGATCAAAATGGTAAATTTCATGCTATGTATATTTCACCACAATAACAATACTGAAAAGAATAAGGTTATTGCCTAAATCTAAACTCCGGGCGTTGAGTGGTGCTGTTTCTTACAGCATCAGACTAAGAAGTTACTTGAGATGAATTTTTATTTATGTATTTTTTTTTTTTAACATTTTTTATTTATTTTTGGGACAGAGAGAGACAGAGCATGAACGGGGGAGGGGCAGAGAGAGAGGGAGACACAGAATCGGAAACAGGCTCCAGGCTCCGAGCCATCAGCCCAGAGCCTGACGCGGGGCTCGAACTCACGGACCGCGAGATCGTGACCTGGCTGAAGTCGGACGCTTAACCGACTGCGCCACCCAGGCGCCCCAATTTATGTATTTTTTTGAGAGACATTTTTTAAAGCCTCATTCGGCACCAGAAAGTGGATGATGAGATGTCTTCCTAGAATCCGTGATAAGGAAAATACTAACAGTGATTCCTACATTGAACTCCCAGAACATCTATGTTATATTGGGAGCTTCGTTTGCTACATCCAGAAGAGAAACAAGGACACTATCTTCCTGCAGCCCTGGGGGCTCCAGCAGAGCCGGGGCAAAATCCTTATGATCTCAGCCCCCAGCCCACCCCCAGTCCACCACAGGGACTGACACACGGCAGGTGCTCAGGGGACGTGTCAGAAGGACAGAAGGAAGGAGAAGGGAGGAACAGCTCCCCGAAGGCCCCGCGCCTAACTCCTCCTTGTTCAGATAAATTTGGTCGAAGACCGAGAGGTTAAGTCCAAAGCCACATGCTTGAGTTAGGTAAGCGATGACCCTGGCTAGGGTCAGACCCAGGCCTCCAGGTCCCTGATCCAAGACTCCCAGAACGTTATCCTAAAACTTGACACTTGTGACTCCATTCGATGACTTTGGTTAAGTCTAATGAACTCCCACCCGGAATAATTGAACTTTTGTGTTTCTCTTATTTGTTTCTTTGATACCTAGTGTTTGCCCAAGTAAAGTAAACTTTTTAAAGATACGGGGCAGGGTCAGAGGCCTTGCTTTTTACACAGTGATAAGTATAGGAGAGTGACTGTGTCTCCGCAGGGTTCATTTGACTAATAAATTGTGGTTTCGTAGATCATGCGGTAGTCCAAACTGCCTCCCTTGTGTTTGGGCCAAAGGGGATAAAAAGGAACAAAAAGCTATTAAGCTTTGCCAAATGTTGGCCCTGCGACGACACGGGCTTTAATCCTCCTGGAAATCCAGGTGCGTCATTATCTCCATGGTCACAGGTGAGGCAGGTGCGCCTCGAAGGCCTTCGGGAACCAACCCAGACTCACCCGTGGTTGCGTTTGGGCGACTGGCGTGGCTGGAATTTAGGCAGCACAATGCCTGCCATTCAGCGGGCCCTCGACGAATGTTTGTTGAATGAATAAGCAAACGCATGTCCATCCGTCTGCAACACCCACACTCTTGCCCCTGTGCCATATCCGTTGCCATTATTTGGAAGGTGTCGTGTAGACCGTAGAGATTGTCCTCAGTCCCGAGCATCACGGTGACAATGGGGTCGGATAAGAGATAAAAACACCTGAAAGAGGAAAAGAATAAGCAAAGCGGGTTTTATTAATCATTCCAACAGTGAAGAGGGGGAGGAGAGGTGCCGCACAATTAGCCCGTTAATCTGTGTGAAAAGATCAAATTTTGAAACAATTCAAAGATAAAAGAACATGTCACCAAGCAGTCATTGCTTCTGTCGCAGTGGGGAAGGACCAAGGATGCTTTAAGGCAGCAAAGCAGCCCAGGCAGGGGGATAACAGACAAAACAGGGGCCTCTGAAATATCTCCCATGGTTCTTACCTTTCCCCACTCCCTGGACAGAGTTCAAAAGAGTAAGAAGTTTCGGGGCACCTGGGCGGCACAGTCAATTAAGCCTCTGACTCCTGATCTCGGCTCAGGTCACGAGTTTGCGAGTTCGAGCCCCGCATCGGGCTCTGCGTTGATGGCGTGGAGCCTGCTTGGGATCCTGTCTCTCCTTCTCTCCACCCCTCAGCCGCTTGTGCTCTCTCTCTCTCTCTCTCTCCAAATAGATAAATACTTTACTTTTTTAAATAAAATAACATAAAATAAAATAAGAGAGAAAGACGTTTCATAAAGACTTTGAGGTCTCTCCAGCTAGAGAGGCTCTCCAGGCCTGCTCACTGCCTTCCCACAGCAGGGATGCTTTCTGTTTCCAGGGCTTGGTGGGGGGGGGGGGGGTGGGGGACCTCCGGGCTCCTACTGAGGTTTGCCGTAATACTGTCCCAGGGGGCGGAGAAGTGATCCATCAGGGAGAGCTACCTCGGCCGCCTACCAGATGTTCCTTTCCTTGCCGCCCTTCCCCAGGACTCAGCTATTTATATCCCTGGCCTCAGGCAATCTTGGCAGAGTTATTTCAACTCAAGGAGGCTACACGCAATTCCGGCAAAACCTAATCAGGACCAGGTGCCAGGGGAGTTTGGCAATGATCAACGACCCCCCAGTGCAATGCTTTAAATTTGTTTCAAAAGTGGGGTGGGGGGAGTGGGAGAGATGGTGAAATCAATGCTTCCAGTTCATTCTGATTGGACGGGCTGTGTGCGTTCTTTTTCACCCTAGCCGTTGTCTTCGAAGCTGTTTATCAAAAGGTTGTTGCCACTATGAGTCGTCAGCTCCCGGGCCTTTAATAATCCACAGGACGGAGCCGGCTGCCTTCCAATTGATTTTTGAGTTTGGGGGGAATGGGAGATTTCTTGGCGCAGAGATGAAAGTCCCGGGGGGGTCGACACCGCAGTGGGACACGTTGCCTCCGCTGGCACCGGTCCTACGGATTCGGGAGACGGGACACGACAGCGGCCCCATTTGCCGTCCATTCTGAAGGAGCCCGGGTCCCCGCAGCAGCTCTGCGGAGGGAAGGAGGAGTCGCCCACAAGTGTTCGTGTGGCGAGGCCGGTGCAGCGAGTCCGGGGGACTCTGGCCCTGCCTGCCTACCGATGGCGAGCCAGGAAAAAAAAAAACCCAAAATGGGCACGCGTGAGAAGTGAACCATTAATCCCAAACCTCTGCCCCTTTGTGCAGTCCCTCCAAAACTGTTAGGCGGAATACCCCGAGAAAAGGGACGTAAGGAAAGCGGTAGGGGGCACTCGTGAGAGGTGGCCACTGGCAAGAGGTAGCTCAACCTTTGGGGCCTCACGGGATGTAACCTGGGGCAACTGAATCTCTTTGATGTCCTATTACGGTGACTGTGGATTGAGGACGTCACTCTAACAAATCTCCTGTTTCAGAAAAGAAGATTTTGTCCGGTTAAGAACTCGTATTCTTAACAGGGAGCCCATCAGACCTAAGGTGTCCAGAATGTCCTGTTCTACGGCTCCAGAAGCAGGCCCGACATCAGAAATTTCCAAAGAGGGGTGTCTGGCTGGCTCAGCCGGTGGAGCGTGTGACTTTGGTCTCCAGGTCGTAAGCGTAAGCCGCATGTCAAGACCGCCAGGGCATAGCCCGCTGGCTCCATTAATTCAACAGAGTCACTGGCCATAGGTCCACCGGGGAAGCTCGCCGAGGCTGCTGTCTGCAGGTCACTGTCCCCACGTCATTCCCAGCGTGGAGTCTACCTTGGGCACCACTCACGGCCATTGCTTTCGAACGGTCACTGCTCCTGTCCTCTCGGTGGGTGTTCTATGCAAACCCCTTCCCATCCACCACCAATCGCCTCTCATATTCTAATTTGCACCCTGGGTTTTGAGGTATTCGCTCCCTCCGGGCGGGCCAGGGTAGAATCAGCAATTTACAAGGAACCTACAGAACAAGAAGATGAAGACAGGGCAAAAGGCTGACATTGTGGAACTCCAGAAAGAAGACAGCCTCAACGACTCGACTCTTTTGCGTCTTTTTCTCTTTGCAAGGGGGGAAATGAACTCGAGGAGCCAAGAATGGGGCACACGTGACACAGCGGGTGAGGGCAGAGCTTTTTTTACTCGAGGCTCGGCCCCTTACTCCCGTAGTCCAGGGCCCTTAGGGAAAAGACAGGCGTTGTCCTTCGACCAGTGTCTTCTGTATTCTAGATGCCTCGTGCATTTTCCCAGTCAGTCCCCACCCCAGAGGAACTCTGATCCCATATTCCTGCTGAGCGAACGGAGACTCAGAGAGCAGGGAGCCCGTTGCCCACGGTAGCAAACGGAGAGGTGGGTTGTTTAATTTCAGAAACTTGGCGTCGGGGGGACCCGGCTGTCAGCTCAGCTGACCCCGTCCCTTTTGTGTGGGGCTGATTTCGCTGCCCTGGGCTCTTGGAGGGCAGAAACCCTGGCCTGAGCTCAGGGACCGCACTTGCGCTGCACCGACCAGCCCAGGCCTGGAACGGAGTGGGCGTTCAACTGGCATTTGCCAAAAGAACAACGTCATGCGTAATAGCAAAACGAAAGTGATTTTACACCATGCGAATAGAAGCCCCAAATCCCAAGATCAAACCGTGGCTAAGTTTGTGTGTAGATCTGGGCAGGAACGGTCTGAGATGTGCCCGGAGGCCGGCAGCCAGGATGGGCACAGGAAGGGACTGACTCGGGTCTTAATCTGGTGAACTGAGGTCCCGTTAACTTGGGATGACAGAATAGAACGGACCTTCCGCTTCCAGTACACTTTTAACATACTTCTTACATTTTAACGACCATGAGAGAACCCTCCTGTCCTTAGAAACAGAGGTCTATGACTGTTAACTCTATCGGCCCAAATGGTTTAAAAATCTCAATGGCAGCTTTACTGAAAGTAACGCTTTTGCTAAAAGTACAAAACACGAATAAGTTACTTTATGTCGTAAGTTTCCAAGTAAAGTAGGTGACCTTAGATGTCACATCCCCTCTCAGGGATTCAGTCTCCTTTCTTGTCCTAGATTATCTAGAGGCCCTTGTGAGTTCCAAGATTGTAGAATTCAACATGAAACGCACAGGATCTTCCTTACTGAGGATAGCATTCTAAGCTGGGAGACGGCAAAGAATTAGCTCTCCTCCCTCCCACCTACCTCCGTCCCTCCCTCACCTCTCCCTCCTCCTGCCCTCCTTCCTTCTTTTCTCTTCCATCCATTTCTCTGGCTAGGGACATGTATTGTCCATGAGTCAGGAATACAGACGTTCTTTCTGTAAGCTTCTCTCCTCCAGAAGATGTCTGCGCCCTTGGGGTGAGCCTCGGGTCCCCTCAAGCCATCCATCCGATCGGATGTGTGGTGGGGCCGGGGGCAGGGCTAGGATGTGCACGAATGGAAGCAATGCAGCAAGCTGGGCTGAGAGCAAGGAATACACCTGTTGGCTTGGCCCTCAATGATATTCATCCGCAAAGGAAGTCAGACATTGTCCCGCCCCTTTCTTCAAGGACCCTCTCGACGTCTCTGCCTCTCAGAGACCCTTTTTGTTTAAAATTTTTTAACGTTTATTTATTTTTGAGACAGAGAGAGACAGAGCATGAACGGGGGAGGGTCAGAGAGAGGGAGACACAGATTCTGAAACAGGTTCCAGGCTCTGAGCTGTCAGCACTGAGCCCGACACGGGGCTCGAACTCACAAACCATGAGAGCATGACCTGAGCTGAAGTCGGCCGCTCAACCGACTGAGCCACCCAGGCGCCCCTCAGAGACCCTTTTTAAAGGCGACTGAGCCAGGAATGACTTTCCTCCAGGCTCAGAGCTACCTCGCTCTATCAGGAGCCATAAGAAATCTGGTCCATTCTTAAATGTCGATGCTTCCATGATCTTAAGCAGATGTGACGGTCTATTAGACTTTCGTTGCTCTACCTTGGAGAGCTCTAGACCCTAACAATGGATGGTCTTTGGGGATGTCTGTTTAAAGTTAACCCTGGAAGCATTATAAGGCTCATGAAGGGGCCCAGAATCTAGTGAATGTCTCTAGGAAATGTGTCCTCTTACATCCATTTATTGCTGCAGGGGAGGTGGGGAAGCAGTTCGTCTCAGACCTACCATCACCCATATTACAGATGACAGGGGTGGACACACTGGAAAGCCGGGGCCGTCCCTTGGAAGCCTATCCCGGCATACCCCTCATGGCCCAATGGCAAGGTCATTGGGGCAAGGCTGCCCTGGTGCCTTGGACTTTTGGTGAACTTCGTTAAATGCCCCCACCACCCACCCAGTGTGCAGCTTCTTAGGGGAATGAAGATCTGACCTCCCAGGACAGGGCAGAAGAGTCAGGGACCCAGAAACCTCAGCTCCCAGAGAGCTGCCCGCAGGGACTCCTCTCCCAGCACAGGTAGGGTGGAACCAGACGTCAGTTCTACGGTTCGGGGAGGGGAGGGAAGTCAGGACATATCCGGTGGGGGTGGGGGTGGTCTTATGAGATGGTTCAACACGTGGGTTGTTGGGGACAGACATGTGGATCTGCCCTCACTCCCCTGGCCCACGGAAGCACCCACCAGCACCCGAACCTACATCTCCCCTAGGACATTGTATCATGACGTGTATGTTCCATAAGTTGTCAGACACGCAGGACAAATTGCCAGCCATGAGGGTCTGGAGGCCTGTCAGGCCCTAAGCAAGGCCTTGACCTGGGCAACCAGCTTCCTCTCCCTTGCAGAGAACTTGCCCCAAGGAAGGACCAGCTCTATGAGAGGCAGGAAACAGTTCCTCGGATAAGACAACACATATGACTGGAGACAAGGACGCCTCTGTCTGCAGAGGGGAGTCCAACCAAGTCCCCAGATAGCAACGACGTCAGGGAGGGCCCTACAGATCTACAGGCAGGGAGGACCCTGTGACCACGCAGCTCGTCTGGGTGGGCTCCAGGCAAGTCCCAGCCCGGACGGCTCCCAGGTCAGCACCCCCCACCCCTGCACCGGTCAGGGCTGGCCGCCCCCAGAGAAAGCGGTATGACCATTGCAAAGAAAATAAAGGCAAGCACATCCAAATATAAAATTAAAGTAGAAGAAAATAAGAATAAAACCTACTAAGCTAACTGACCAACGAATCCTGACTCCCGGGAAGTTAGCAGACCAGATGTGTACTCATTTCCTTCGACAAACTCCGGGAAACGAATGACCCCAAAGAGGCCCTTGCTCAGGATCGGGGTCTCCCAAGCATCCTCCCCACCCCCATCCCCAGGTTTGCCAGTGGGTCCGGGCGCTTCATGTCTTGTGGAATGGCGACATCTGCTGGCGGTCGCTGTTACTAGAAGCAAGTTCTCAGACAAGTGTGTGTGTGTGTGTGTGTGTGTGTGTGCGCGCTCGCGCCCTGACGAGCCACGCCCTCTGTGTAGGGTGAAGGGAGGAAGGGCATTTTGTTAGGAACACACACACTCACCCTCCGTGTCAGAGACAGGAAAGGCCCAGTGATGGCTGATACGCTTGGAAAAGGCTATTGAGAAGGGATGTGGATGTCCTCCCAGCAGAAGCGAGATCCAGCCTCATTCACTGATCCAGAACCATCTGCTCCGTGACTTAACAGTGAAGTTCGTGATCTCTCGAGAGATAAGCCAACCCACGTACTCAATGCTCTCACTGCTTCCCGCGAAACAACTGTTTCAAGGAGATCACGTGTTTTGTCACTGCTCTCGCTCCCTGGTCCCTGAGCCAGCAGAGCCAGCAGGGAGGGCTGCGGAGCTGACAGAGAAGTCCGGCTGTGAAAGATAAAACTAATCACTCAACCAACGGTTGTGGAGCGCCTCTACGTCTAGGCGCCTCGCGGTGCCAGGACAGCGGAGGACAGGACCCGTCCTGGAAATGGGAGATGTCCATGATGCTCTAACTGCAGTTAGGAGGGAGACGCCCGGGAAATACCTAGACAAAGATACTTCCTGACGTTATAAGGGACAGTAAATATTTTGTGACAATCTTAGCATTGCAAGGGGTCCCCTGGTTTGGTGCAGCTCAGAAGGACCCTGAGAGGCCAGGCAGGAAGGGGGAGACCATTCCCAGAAGACCAGCAGGTGCACAGATGTGAGGTGGGAGAGCACCCCTGCAGTGGGGCACGAAATGACTGCAAGCAGAAGGATACCCGTGCAGGAATCATCCCAAAAGGTTTATTTTTTAAATAAAAAAGAAACGGGCACCCGCCGCTCCCCCGCATAATATGGAAGAGTAGGAGACGGCGTCAGATTTACGCGTTCAAGTGCAATTCCCCCTTCTGAAAAGAACGTTTCGCCCAAGATGAAAATCTCATCAGCACAGGAATGAATACGGTTTTTCAGGGCTAATGGTTTCCTACAGGGAAAGAAAATTCAATATTGTGTTTAGTCTTGTAATCATGGGCAGAGTCTCGCAAATTCAGGGATGGTCTGGGCTAGGACAAGATGGATGGCTGTGTGAGCATGCCGCCACCAGGTGGCGGCGTAGGCTCACAAAAGCGGGGCATGGTCCTCCGCCCAAGAAAATGGAGCCTGGAATCCGCACCTTCTTCCCTTTCCCCAGAGGGAAAGCTGAAACACATCCCTCTCAAATATTAACACAGGCTTGCTTTTGCCTTTTCAAAGCACATGAATTCTTTTTATTATTTTCTTTTCTTTTTTTTAAAATTTACATCCAAATTAGCATATTGTGCAACAATGATTTCAGGAGTACATTCCTTAATGCCCCTTACCCATTTAGTCCATCCCCCTACCCCCAACCCCTCCAGTAACCCTCTGTCTGTTCTCCAAATTTAAGAGTCTCTTCTGTTTTGTTCCCCTCCCTGTTTTTATATTATTTTTCTTTCCCTTCCCTTATGTTCATCTGTTCTGTGTCTTACAGTCCTCATATGAGTGAAGTCACATATTTGTCTTTCTCTAACTAATTGCACTTAGCATAATACCCTCCAGTTCCATCCACGTAGTTGCAAATGGCAAGATTTCATTCTTTTTGATTGCCGAGTAATACTCCATTGCGTATATATACCACATCTTCTTTATCCATTCATCCATCGATGGACATTTGGGCTCTTTCCATCCTTTGGCTACTGTAGATAGTGCTGCTATAAACACTGGGGTGCGTGTGTCCCTTCGAAACAGCACACCTGTGGGGCGCCTGGGTGGCTCAGTCAGTTAAGTGTCTGACTTCAGCTCAGGTCATGATCTCTCGGTTCAGGAGTTCGAGCCCCACGTCAGGGCTCCATGCTGACAGCTCAGAGCCTGGAGCCTGCTTTGAATTCTGTGTCTCCCCAACTCTGGGCTCCTCCCATGTTCATGCTCTGTCTCTCTCTGCCTCTCAATAATAAATAAATGTTAAAAAAAAAAGAAAAGAAAAGAAAAGAGCACACCTGTATCCCTTGGATAAATGCCTAGTAGTGCAATTGCTGGGTGGTAGGGTAGTTCTATTTTTAGTTTTGGGGGGAAACTCCATACTGTTTTCTAGAGCGGCTGCCCCAGCTTACATTCCCAAAAGCACATGAATCCTTGATTTTCCTCCTTTCCTATCACCTCGTGTCCGGAGGCCCCCTCGGCACCAGCAACACTGGCCGTGTGTCCCCAGGAGTGGGAGTGAATGCGAAAATGGGAAGGTTAATGAAATTGGCCCTTCTGGCCCCCTGGTGAAAGCCTTGCTGAAGCGTGCTTCTTGGGGGGTGGGGGGGGGGGTACAGAGATGTGAGGTTTGAGCACAGAGTCCTTGACAGAAAAGAGTTTTCTGTAAGAATCGTTTCGGCAGAAGAGAAGAAGCAGGCATCACCAGAGCCCTTAACATGCCCAGCACGTTGTTGATGCTTTGCAAACATTACCTCTTTGTAACTTTATGACTCCATCAGTTAGGTTCTGTGAGTGGCCCCAGTACAGATAAGGGATCTGAAGTTCCAAGAACCACAGTCACTATCTGACCCCAGACACTCTGACCCCAGAGCCCAGTAAATCAGCTCCCCCATGTGGAAACAAGGACAAAGCAGGGGTTTTTTTCTGGGTACAAACTGAATGCAGGCTAATAAATCAGCTAATGCACTCCTTGTGCAGAACAAGAGATACGTTCGCCCCCATCAGACGCGTGCACACACACACACACACACACACACACACGCACACTGCTGTTAACCACATTCTCTGCTGACCTGCTGCCGTGGCTTGGGCTCCACCTCTCATTCGTAGAGCTGCACTGATTTACCCACGTTTCTCCCCTATTTACTGAGGGTTCAGGGATGGCAGGTGCTGTCTTGTTTATTTTTGCATCCCCAGGTATCGATTGGGGGTATCCGTCAAATTAATAAACTAATTCCATTGATTAGATTTATTAAGGGTTAAATTTATTTTGGTGTGTGGTAAAACACACGTAATACAAAGTTTACTGTCTTAACCATTTTTTTTTAAACGTTTATTTATTTTTGAGACAGAGAGAGACAGAGCATGAACAGGGGAGGGCCAGAGAGAGAGAGGAAGACACAGAATCCGAAGCAGGCTCCAGGCGCTGAGCTGTCAGCACAGAGCCCGACGCGGGGCTCGAACTCACAGACAGCGAGATCGTGACCTGAGCCGAAGTCGGATGCTTAACCGACTGAGCCACCCAGGCGCCCCAGTCTTAACCATTTTTAACCTCACAGTTCACAGCCTGTGGTGCGACCGTCACCACCGCCGGTCTCCAGAACTCTTTTCATCTTGCAAAACTTTTCATCGGTCCCCATTAAACAACAATTCTCCATTTCCCTGAGCCCCCTGGGAACCACCCTCCGACCTTCCGTCTCTATGAATTTGACTCCTGTCAGCACCTCGTGTAAGGGGAATCATACAGTGTTTTTTGGTGACCGGCTCCTTTCAATTTGTTCATGTGGTCTGGGCTCATCCATGCTGGAAAGGAGATACTTCTTTTTAAAGGCTGAATAATATTCCATTATATGTATATGACATTACATTTTAACTTCTAATTTCATTACGGAAAATTGCAAACATACACAGTTTTCTAAAATAATTTAACAGGCCCACATGTATGTATTACTCAGTTTCAGTAATCATCGTGTATAGATTTTTTACTGTTTATTTATTTTTGAGAGAAATTAAGAGAAGGAAGCGCAGAGAGAGGGGGACAGAGGATCCAAAGCAGGGCTCTTTGCTGGCAGGAGTGAACCTGATTGAGTCTCAAACTCACAGACCATGAGATCATGACCTGAGCCCCAGTCGGATGCTCAACCGACTTAGCCACCCAGGTGACCTAAATGTTTATTTATTTTTGAGAGAGCACAGGTGGGGGATGGGCAGAGAGAAGGGGACAGAGGATCCAAAGCGGGTTCTGAGCTGTCAGCACAGAGCCCGATGTGGGGCTTGAACTCACAAACCATGAGATCATGACCTGAGCCCAAGTCGGACACTCAACCGACCGAGCCACCCAAGTGCCCCTTCATAGCACATATTTTTAAACAACAACAACAAAACAAACATCTATTGAAGGTTACCGGATTGTTAGTACTGTTCTTGACGATTTTCCGTCCATTAACTGACTTGAGCCTCATAACAGCCCTGCATGGCAGGTGTTATTGGGGTCCCCGGTCCCAGATGAGGAAACAGAAGGCCGAGGTTGCATCATCAGTAAGGGGTAGAGACAGGATCTGACCACAGGCTGCCTCACTCGGAATTCGTGCTCACCATTGTCATTGTCACGTCACATTGCTTCTGTCTTAGAAGGCTTGAGGAATGCCTTTCGAGCAGGATTTAATCGAATTAAAATTATGCTTTAGCAAGGACCATAAAAGTAAAATGAGGTAACCAGCTTGGTCACAGTCATGGGAATGTCGCCTAAAAAATACTTAAGGGATGTGCAAGCGGGAAGTTGAAGAAGATAACGGAACTGCACTCGGAACAGGCATGAGACCCCTTGTGTGGGGCTACAATGGGGAGAAGCAGGAAGGATCCAGGAATGTCGCAAGGAGATTCCCGGTCTGCGGGCAGGTGGATTAGGAGACACCCAAAGTCCCTCCCAACTACAATAATCCGCAGTGTGATGCTCTGTGTGTGTCAGGGTTGAGGGGACGCAAGGCGGGAGGAATGTATGGTGTAGACCTCGGTGCCTGGAGGGGGGTAGCAGGGCCGTCCCCGGAGACAGGAAAATTGTAAGGAAGGACTGATTTGGAAAAAGCAAGGTGACTCTGGTTTTGGACAAATGTGTTCCCTTTGGATGGCGGAAGGGGAGTTTTTGTCCCCTGAAGTATTTTAGGAGGTCTCCCCGGGAGGTGAGTGCTGAAGAAAGAATAGAGAAAGGATGAAGAATAGAGAAAGGAGAGAAGAGCAGGTCGGGAGGGAGCCCCGCCCGGGCAAGGCTGAGTCTTCCCGGGGTAGAAACGGCTTTGGTCAGCAGTCTGCTGTCATCGGCACGCTGCTGTCACCCCCTCTGCCATGTCCCGCCTTACTGCTGTCTGCGGCCTCTGAAACTTTGACTTTCCCACCTGGGCTGAGTCTACGGAGGCCTGCGCTGGTTAAAGGAGAGGCTAGCTGGGCAGGGGTGGCGGGGGCGGGAGGTGGGGGTGGGGGCAGGAAATCTGCCCAGCACTGGCTGGCTCTCAGGTGGCAGACAGTCTTGGGCACCAATCATCCTAAGCCAGGAAAGGGTTGGAGCGGGGAGCGGCGGGGTGCAAACCAGCCTTCAGGAAACAATCCGGGGGGTGGGTCTCAGATTGTGGGGCCAGACTGGGAGCTGGGGGGGGCGGGTTCCCAGAAGGATGAGTGGATTAGTGGTTTCATGTCCGTGCCTCTCCCCCTGACTGAATTGCCCCACTTCCTGCCCGGTCTGCCCTCCCCCCTGGGAAGCCCCCCGTCCACCTGGAAGATTCGGCTGAGGCTCTTCTCCCTGGAAAAGCCCCAGCCCAGCTCCCAGGCGCCGCCCGGCCACAGCTTAGCCCGCGGAACTGCATTTCTTATTTTTTTCTTTAAACAAGTCTATCTCCTTTCTGGACGGTTAGCAGCTTGAAGACGGGGGCTATGTTCTATCTCTGTGTGTCGCTCTGGGGCTCAGCCGGCCACCTGGTAGACCGTGAGCACTGAGCGGATGGAGAGTGATGAAGAGGGGAGGGGCTGGGGGAATGAATGAATGAACGAACGAATGAATGAATGACATGTCATGCTAACCATCCTGACTGGAGTGACGTAAGGATGTTCGGGAGCGTGGAAGCTCTTCCCGGTCCCTATCTGACCATCCTCACAACCGGGTCGTGGCCGTCCTTGGGCCGGGTGGTTCTGGGAAACAGGCAGACAGCAGCAGCAAGAGAGCAGAATGTGGAACCTGTCTGTCTTCTGCGCCAGGACCCGGAGCTGCGGGCGGACCAGGATTAAACCAGCTGGTCGGTAACAGCTCTGTGCTCCCCGCCAGGGCCACGGGCCGTGTGACTTCCCCGCCTCTGGACCAGTGATTTTCTTTTAGGAGACAAATCTCAGCCACTGTTTGTGTATCGAATCATCCGTGCTTCTCATGTAAACCATCGGTTGTCCGCCTGTCACGTGTAAGCGTGTGCTGTTGGCTTGTCACACACCCGGACGCTCTCTACCGGTGACACCAGTCTGCATCGACACGTACCTGTGCTTTGTCCGACGGACGCTGTCTGAGCCCTGGAAGGTACAGTCGGTGGGTGTCTGCATCATTTCCTTCTCTGGGCAAAACAGAACACCAACACGAAGAAAACTCCAGAACAGGATGTGGCCTTAAACGGCACCCACCGAGAGCTGTTTCCCCAGTTACTGAGCCTTGAAGCCTGCCCGCTCGGGAGGAGGATTGAAGCGGTCAGTCCATCCCAGCTCTGCTATTCGTTGGCTGGGTCACGTTGGGCCAGTTACTTGCCTCCTCTGGGCCTCGGCTTTGTCAGCTGCCAGACTCAGGTAATGACGACACCCACACAGAGACCGTGTGCGGAACTCTCTCTGACGGTTCTCGAACGCGGATCGCGGCATCTGGGTTTGTCTGGCAGTGACCCCGGCTTTTCCTCCGTTCACCCCAGCGTCCAATCCGGGCGCAAAAGACCTCTCCGGGACACTGTCCTTGAGAGGTTGGGGTCAGGCCTCCAAACCCACATCTTTCCGTGAGAGAGGTCTCGTTCACCCCTGTCCCTAACCGCCTCGGACCTTATTTGCTTTTTCAGGCCAGACGGCATGAACATGAGATTAGATGGCAACCGGCCAAGCAGCGCCCGGTCTGAGGCACACCCACGGCCCGCCCCCGGCTCGGGAGCATCGAGAACACGCAAAGCCCAAGGACTCTCAGCAGATATTTATTAAATGCATCACGCTGATGGCACAGGCCTTGACTGCAGCTCTCTCAGGAAAAATCATTATTATTTCCCCAGCCGGTAAGTCGGCGTGTGTTGATCTTCCGCGTATTTTTTAACCGAGATACATTACGGTTTCCCTTTATGGTGGTTAATGCTCAGCATGCCAATTACTTCGGATTTATTCCGTTTGACATCATCTCCTAAATTGGATTTTTGCCTCTTTGCGCCCTGATAACTCATCCAAGCATCCACTTTATTGCTTCTGTTCGTAATACCTGAAGCCGCGCGCTTATTAGTTATTCAGACCATTCCTTGGCGTCCCCGTTTCCGTGCAAGGAGCTGGCACAGATCTTCTTGGGCTGGTGGGACGGGTGCCCTATCTTGCCTTCCTGGCTGTAAGATCCTCTCCGCTGACCAAGACTGTGCCTAGAGGCTACGGTTCCCGGGCAAGCCGACGTTGTCTGCTGTTGGGGACAAGTTTCCACCACTCAGCAAGGCTGGTCCTACTGTTCCAGGATACATCTCTCAGCCAGTGCGGTTGCCTCCCGGGTGGGCTCTTCCACTTCCCGGATGTCTCCCCCAAGCCAGGATGTCTTTCGGGGTCGCGAGGCCACGCAGAACCTGGGCAGGTGCACCAGCACCCCTGAAAAGAGGCAGTCTGTAGGGGGACGAGCGCGGGTCCCTGAGCCAGGCGTCAGCCTTCTGACTCAGGGCGAGCGACCTGGCCTTCTCGGCTCCATTTCCTCCCCCAGCAAAATGAGGGTAATAAAGAGAACCTACCTCAAAAGGAGAATGACACATTAGAGATAATTATGCTAGGTCTGGGTCTATGCCGACTAAGCCTTATGTAAGCCCCTAAATCAACAACCCTTGGCATTTCCAAAGCATGAGCTGTGTGGCCCTTCCCTCTCCACCAAATGCTTTTCCAGCTGACTCAGGTCATGCCCCAGCAGGGACCCTCAGGTCCTCATGAACGGCACCCCAGCCATGGTGTCGGGCATGCCCTTGCATCTGCCTTAGCCTACTTTGGTGGGATGGGACATGTAGACCACGGATGCTGGTCTCGAAGCCTCAAGGACCCCCAAAACTGAGGCCATAGAAGAAACCCAAAGATCAAGGCTGGCAAGGGCACAGATCCACCTCCCGTGGCCCCTGAACTTGGGACCCCGTGGAGCCTGTTGTGGTCATGCTCTGGATGGCAAGGGGGCACTTCTCTCCGCTTCCATTGGCCATTTCATTGTGCCTCTTCCACTGAGGCTATGTTCAGGGTGGGCGGGCAGATGACAAGTGATGGATCCCAGAAGGTCTTTGAACCCGACCTGCTCCTCCCCGCCACCGCCCCCCCCTCCCCGCCCCCGGCCAGCCCCAGCCCATCCATCCACTGTTTTAACCATTCCAACTGTAGCACCTACAATTCCCCAGGCATCGTGCTGGGTCCTGGGGATACAGTGGTGAACAAAATCAGGGCAGTCCCTGGCCTCGTGGAGCTCACAGGCTGGTAGGGGACAGTTGTAAGCCACTGCAGTAAATACTCTGACAAGGGCGCATAGGGCGCTCCGTCTTGGGGTACTGGGCACCCGTGAGGTCAGGAAAGGCTTCCCAGAGGCTCCAAACTTGGCCAGCAGCTCTCTCACCTCTGGGAGGCCCTCTTTCCAGAAGCCTCCTCAAACAGACTCCCCACAGGGCACTCCACGGGTCGCGCAGGCAAGGACAGCCCTCCGTCCTGGGGATGCCCCGCGCGGGCTTGAACTGGGAGCCTGACGCACCCAAGCAACGTGCCCAGCACCACGCCTGGCCCAGAGCAAGTCAGTGAAAGGAAAAGGGAACTTTTTTAATCCTTCCAGGCTTTTAGCCAAAGAGAGGGGCTTATCTGATTAGGGTAGTCATTTACCAAACACTCCTTCTTCCATGGACTCAGCAGAGGTGCGGGTTACTGACAGAAGTCACATGACAGCGGACCCAGGACACCTGCAGGGACGCACTTCCCTTGAGACCCCTGGGCTTCCCATGAGGGCTTATGAATCTTCGCCCACGGTGATTTCTCGCAGCTTTATTTTGCCGACGAAATAGCAGTAACTTGCCTTTCCCGTAGCAAGAAGGTTTTCTTTCTTTCCCTCCTCTTCTTCTCATTTGCCTCTGTGTGTTTTCCTATCCGCCAACATCCGCTTCTTTCTTGGCTCCAAAGTAAAGCAAATTAACCAGGACGAAAATGCTCTGTGAAGAGGCACCCTCATCCAGCAGCAGCTCCCAGCAAAGGGAAATTTGCATCTCTTCAATTCCTCCTAATTATCCATTTCCTTTCTCCTCCCCATCTTGAACATAATGGCTGCGCGAGGAGTTTCTCCCTAGATGAGAATTTGAAGCAGCGAAGGGGCCAGTAATGACTCAGCCTTCTTTCCCAGACTCGGGGGTATTGGTGATCGTGGGCCGAACATTCCTGAGAGGTGAGGGAAAAGAGCGGACGGGTGGGCCTGAGTGATGTTCCCCCCAAAGCGTGTTGTCGCGCCGTTATCGCTTTGCTGTCGGGTATTTACTACCCACTTACAGTGCGTTTGGTGGTAAGCGGAGCTGCGGAAAGTTCAAAATCAATCCTGAGAACAATGCTTTCTCCAACTTGCAGCTTGTGGTTGAGGTTTGGTTGCACGTGCATTTACAGGTGGCGAAGGTAAGCGGCTGGATCAGATAGCCAGGCTTGGAACCTGCCTCCCTAGGAGGCAGCTCCCCCCCTCCCTGCCCCCCCACCAAACGGAGGTCACAGACTTGCCCCGCCCCACCCCTACCTGCTAAAACTGGAACCCGCCTAGCCGTTACCATGGTAACGTTAGGATCCACTGCATTTTTTTTTTTTTTTTTAATGGGTGACTTTTTACTGCCAGTCACTGCCTCCAGTTCAGACCCATCCCAAGCTGCAGACCTGGAGACAGAGTTGCTTCCTGGGCATCTGTCTCTTCACGGGGTCACCCAGTCACCTCAAACTCAACCCGTCTGAAGCTGACCGAGAACGTTCCCCGCTAGAACCTACCTGTGCCTCCTTCCAGCCTCTCGTCGCCTTCAAGCACGATGGAGTTGGATAGACGGCCCGCCTGCTCAGCTTCTAGAAAGGAAGACGGGAATTAGGTTAGCGGAACAGCAACGTTTAAGAGAAGGCCAGCGAGGGCTAAGGGCGCGGTGCCCTTCAAACATTCGCGTTGGCTGCCTGCGGGAAAGCCAAAGTCATTCAGGGGAAAGCCAAAGTCATTCAGGGAAAAGCCATTCGCTCATCATGGAGAAGTGTCCACGGCCATGGTGAGCCCCGAGAGCTGGGTCACACAAGAACTGTGGACAGCTACCCGCAGGGAGTGACATGGCCAGGGTGAGTCCCTTTCTCACCGACCTGCAGGCAGATGGAAGGGCAGAGAGTGAAAGGTGGAGGGGGGGGTGCGGCGAGCAAAAGCTGTTCTGGAGACTTCCAAAATGGGAGCGGCTGGCCCTTGGGAAATCTGTCAGCAATGGCCTCAGGACCATCCCTGCCTGGTCTGATGGCCTCCCACCTGCCCCCTGCACTATTGAGCTGTCTATACCAGAGCCCCGGAAACGCCCCACAACTGTGACCCCAGCCCAAACTCGGCCCTGGATGCGGAGCCAAATGCCTTCCACCCTCCTTGGCTCTCCTTCTGATGGGCACTGGAGCTCTTCAGTCCCCCCCTGCTGGCCCACGGCGCCATCATAATCTCGAGGATGCTTTTATCTACCCACCCTGGTAGTTGCTTTTCCTGTTAGCCTTACCCTCCTGAAACAATGCATTTAGAGAGAAATGCAGAACCGAAAGCTACGCGTGTAGCATCCAGAGCAAAGCTGCCTGAGGCCTGAGCTGGAAGGATCATCTCAAAGCCAGCTGCCCTCTAATATTTAGAAGTTTCCTTACGAACGGACAGCTGCCCCCCCCCCCCCCGACCCCCGCACCTGCTGGTGAGCACAGCCACGGAGGCACCGGGCTTTCCTGCCACCCGGTGAGCAGAGGTTGGCCTCCCGGGGGTCCAGACAGGCAGGGCCCCCGGCAGCAATTTTGATGGCGTGGAGGCAGCAGGGGCAGGGTGACGAGAACCAGCCCAAGTTCACGGTGGCCTTTTGACGGTGACCTAGATGTACAATCATGAAGCTAGAGGCTGGCTGCCTGCTCTTCAAGGGCTGAAAGACCAGTCCTGGGGTGTGACCCGATTTATAAGCCGCTTTCCATGTGGCAATGATTCTGTAAGCAAGCTAGTATCCTCTACGGGGCACCATTCTGATGAAACTCACTTGGGAGGATTCTGTCCTCTGCAAGTCCACCCTGAACCCAGACTCAGGGTCTGCAAACCGCCAAGCTCTTGTGTGCATGGCATTGCAAAGAAGAGATTTTAGGGGAAAAGGAATTACTTATACAGTGGTGTCTGTGCGTGTGTGTGTGAGTGTGTGCGGGCGTAGTTTAGAAAATCACTTGTTACACGACAAATATATATGAGCCTTCAAAAAGACATTTTGTTTGAAGATAGTCATTATACAGTAGATGACTCAGTCAACACCACGTCCAAGTGATGGAAATTACCATCCCCACTGAGGCGCGACAGACATCGTGTGCCCTCGGCTGCGAGACTTTGGGAAGGACATAATGTCACTTTTTCCATCGCCAGTGGGGGATTCACAGCTTCGATCCAATCATGAGGAAACACCAAACAAACCCCAAACAAGTGGCATTCTATTTACAAGGTGGGGAGGGAGGCGCTGATGAGGAATTGAATTCCTTAAAAATGTTGCTGCCATGGGTGGGTCAGTCGGCTGAGTGTCCGACTCTTGACCTCAGCTCAGGTCTTGATCTCAGGGTCGTAAGTTCGAGCCCGCCTGGGGCTCTGTGCCGGATGTGACGCCTACTTAAAACAAAATGTTGCTGTCATAAAAGATAAAGGCCGAGGAAACGTTCCAGATTAAAAGAAGCTAAAGAGACATCACAACTAAACAGAATACCTGATCCTAGGCTGGAGCCTGGCCTGGAGTAAAGCCCATTATAGGTATATATACTTTTTTAATGTTTATTTATTTCTGAGAGACAGAGTGCGAGGCAGGGAGGGGCAGAGAGAGAGGGAGACACAGAATCGGAAGCAGGCTCCAGGCTCTGAGCCATCAGCACAGAGCCCGATGCGGGGCCCGAACCCGCAAACTGCAAATCATGACCTGAGCCGAAGTCGGTCGCCTAACCGACTGAGCCACCCAGGAGCCCCTGAAGTAAAGTACATTATTGAGTCAACTGACAAAATTTGGGAAATGAACAGTAGACTGAGTTAAAAGTATGAAGCTGACGATTCTGGGTTTGTGTAAATGAATATCCTCGTTCTTGGAAAACACATGGAAGTATTCCAGAGCAAAGGTCCTTGGTGCTATGTAGCTTACTCCCAAATGGTTCCGAAAAAAATTGAGAGAGAGAAAGAAAGAAGGGGGCAGGGGGACAAAGAAAATAGGACAGTAAAGCCGATGGGTTAAAATGTTACCAATACGGCGACTCTGAGTAAAAGGTGTGTAAGACATCCTTTGTACTATTCTTATTTTTGCAGTTTTTCTGTAAACTCGACATTACGTCCAAGTAAAAAGTTAAAACAAATGCCGTTTCTCTACCTCTGTATTTTAGATCTCGCCAGAATTAGGATGCCTGCCTCCTCGGGGCCAGGCCAGCTCTAATTCTCTTGATGGGAAGGAGACAGAGCCACAGACACCACGGGGGCTCCTGTCCCTCGATGTCCCGTGAGCACACTGCCGAGCAAAGTCCAGGTTGACTCGCACCATGCCGGTCCTCTGTCTGAAGGGAGGCTTCGAGCACCCAGCCTGTCCTGGACCCCATGGCAGGGGCCACTTTCATTGCCCTGGAAGAGACCATAGCACAGCTGTCCACCCCTTGCTGGGCCGTGGGCACAGGGTGGGGGGGAGCACAGTGGTTCTGCTCAGTTTCTAAAACTGTCAGGCCTTTGGTACTAATCGTGATCTTGCATTACCCTTTTCAAGAGACTGACAAGCCTCCTCCTAATTAAAAAACAAAAAAATTAACATTTCTTTTATTTCTGAGAGAGAGACACAGTGTGAGCAGGGGAGGGGCAGAGGGAGAGGGAGACACAGAATCCGAAGCGGGCTCCGGGCTCTGAGCGGTCGGCACGGAGCCCGATGCGGGGATCGAACTTAGAAATTGCAAGATCGTGCGGTGAGCCGAGGTCAGACGCTTCACCGACTGGGCCACCCGGGCCCCAAACCTCCTCTTTGTTTTAAAGAAACCTAAGACACGAACAAGCAGATTGTTTATCTTAGGACTCTGTGAGGCTTTGTCCCCAGGATGTACGTCACTGTTAGGACAGCAGAGGGAATCTTGGGAAAGAAACCCCTGGGGAAAGTGATCCAAAACCAGATGCTGAAAGTAGGTTGAAGGCAGCAAAGTGTGAGGTTCCGGGGACACAACGGTAGACGAGGGAGGTCCCACCGAAGAGCTGGTGTCCCCACAGTTGGGCAGAGCCTGGAGGCCCAGGGCCAGCGGTCACCCCAAGGAAGCCAGTCAGGAGAGGGAAGACCCGGCCACACGTCTAGGGTGAGAAGAGGCAAAGTTGCAGCTCAGAGCCTCGAGGACCCTAGGCCTGCCACACAACAGGGTCCCAACGCTGCTGCAGGATTGGGCCCCAATGTCAGGGTAGAGGGGCTACCAAAAGACCTTGTGCTGAGACCGAGTCCACTAGGAATTTTCCAACTGCAAGGACCAGAACCCCACCATGACCTAGGGGAGCCCAGGATTCTAGGCTACCCGTGGAAGCCAAGAGCAGAGTTGATGCTGGACCCAGGAACCTAAACTGGAAATGGAATCACGGAGGAGCCTCGACACCACCCCCTCGGGTCCTTGTCTCTGCTTCCCTCTGCAATTTGCTTCATTTCTCTCTTTTGGATCCGCTTTCTCTGTCTCTCAGACCCCATAGCTGCAAACAGAAGTGGCCAACAACGTCCACACCACGGTTCGCCGCCCGGAGAAAGAGAGACTGATTTTTCTGTCAGGCCCGGGGGTAAGCTCCTTTGTGAGGGGATGGCTCAGATTTTGTAGTTTGCCCACCCCGGGGGCTAAGTGACTCTAGAAGGAAGCCTGGTTGCATTGTTAAAAACATGGCGCCCTCTGGGGCACCTGGGTGGCTCAGTCGGTTGAGCATCCGGCTTTGGCTCAGCTCATGATCTCGCGGTTCATGGGTTCAAGCCCCGCGTTGGGCTCTGTGGTGGTGGCTGAGAGCCTGGGGCCTGCTTCGGATTCTGTGTCTCCCCCTCTCTCTCTCTCTGCCCCTCCCCTGCTTCTGCTCTGTCTCTCTCTAAAATAAATAAACATTAAAAAAAAAAAAAAGGTTTTTAAACATGGCGGCCTCCAGGGATAGATGGATGGATGCATGGACGGACGGATGGATGGATGGATGGAGTGTGGGCGTGGCAGTTCCCAAAAAGACTGAGAAGACCACCCAACAGAATACAGTCCAGAGGGGGTCTGCTGAGGCAGGCTGCAGAATTAGGGGACTTTGTTATATGTCTCGGCTTCAGGGCTGCTTCTTTGGGGCTATTCTGACAAAGCCTGAGATGGGTTGTCACTGGGCATGTGATTAATAAAGGGTCTGATTGACAACCAAAACCTCTAACTCAAGAGACAAATGTGAAGCCCAGGGGTGAGGATTAGGCGCTGACTTCTCTTAGGACCAGGACTTCTTAACATCCCTGCTCTCGCCAGTTAGGTGAACACATCAGGAATGGCCCTGTCGTGTGCCTCCGTGCTCAGCGCTTGGCACTCAGCACTGCCTGGGCTCTCCTGGGAGAGAGTGGGGGGGCTTCTCCCTCTGGGGTGGAAACAGCCTGAGAGGCAGGCAGTGGGCAAGGTTTGCTGGGTGGGAGGGGTTGGAAAGAATCCAGCGAACGGGGGCAGAGAGGAGAGCCGCGCAGGCAAGACCCGTCCCCCCACAGAGCTCAGCCGGGAGAAGGTTCCAGGGAGGCTGGAGGCATGCCTGCAGAGAGCAGGGAGAGCCACACTACCAGGTGGCTTGGCCCCTGTGACCAGCTTTGTCCCCAGCACCCCATTCCCGGGTTGCATCCCTACATTACAAGGGGCAAACGGCTCGGCCCTGCGAGGTAGCCACTCATTCATTCATTCGCCATTGAACTAACATTTTTTAATTCACGTATACATCAAGCTCTGTGCTCTAGTGAGCATTCTGGGATGAAGTCGGATGAGACAGCCACAGAAGCCTTAACACGATCCATACTTTAAGGTAAGGGTGAGCAGAGTGCCCGGGGGAAGAGGGGGAGTCCCAGGGGCACCTGGGTGAACTGGGGACAGCTTCGCGGAGGAGGAATTTTGAGCCGAGGTGTGAAAGATGACCCCACAGAGTGTGCTAGGGCACACAGGGATCTCGGGATCCCTGGGTTTTTGCCCTGAGTCTGTGACCACGGCGTGGGGGCTAAGTCAAGGCATGAGAAGGGTCAAGGGTGCAGAACCTAAGGAGACATCACTGTCAGGGTCGGGCAGACGCAGGCTGAGCAGCTCCCTAAGTCGGGAGCCCCAGGGCCCTGGCTTCGCCACCCCTGCCCCAGGCCCCAGCTCGGATTCCACCTCTAGCTTTGTCTTCTCAGCAAGTCACTTCACGGGCTGGGCTCCGCCTCTTCATCGAAAGGCCCCGGGCTGGCTCGGGAGGTGGAGGGAGGACCCCCCTCTCTCTCAAAGAGCCCATGATCGTTCCTCCCCAGGGTGGCAGGTGCATTAGCGGACCTCACTGCGGAGTCCCAGGTAGGTGCCCAAAGAGCGGACGGAGCCCCCCTCACACCTCGAGCCAGGCCCCGGGGCCTGGAATAAGTATTCTCTTTTCTTTTGCTCTCTCTGCTCTTCCTGCTTCCTGGTAGCTTCAGGCTCCCTCCTCCAGGTAGCTCGGGAAGCCGAAGTCACTGCATCCCTGTTCACAGTGAAGGAATTAGATTTCTAATAAGGTTTGTGTCGGAAATGAGCTTCTTAAACACCAGGCTGAGCAGTTCCACATTATAACTGAGGGAAAAGAGCCTGAAAAATCATTAAGCTCTGTGTTTGGGGAAAGGAAGATGAGCCACGAGAGAAGGTCCTCCCAGGGACTCCGTCTGCAAAATTATTGGTGTGAGACGCGGGGTTGGGGATGGATTTTCTGGACTCTCCTGTCAAGTAGAAAGAAGGAGGTACTCGGGGCAATGTTTAGGGGTTGGACACCTTGCAATGGCAGCTGGCTTCTGGCCCTGAGGAGCTCAGATCCCTCTATCTGATTGACTACTGAACAATCCATTCGGACGCTCCCACGAAGGCCCCAAATTCAACGTGCCCTAAACAGGATGTATCATCCCTTCCAAACCATTACCCGGCCACGCTCCCCACCACGGACCATCTGGTCTCCTAGCAGGAAACCACAGAGTCCCTAGATGTTCTGGACAATCCCCTCGCGCTCATCCAGTGCGACACCTGTTGCTGAAGCCCTGAGGTCGAGCCCCCGGGGGGTTCACGATGCCCTTGCCTCTGCGTTTTCTCCCCCATTGCCCTCATCACCTCTTGCCTCAATCATGCAGTGGCCTCCTAACCCACCCCCCTCTTCAGCCCAGCTCTTTCCCAGACAACCAAACTCATCACCACCCAGATTAAGAGAGAGAGAGAGAGCACTGCCCTTTCCTTAGTGGCCCATGCAGCCCTCCCTGGACTCCTTCTCACTCCCCCTGACAAGGACCACGGTCCCGACTCTCACTAGGCTTTTGCACTCTCTACACACATTCCAGGGTCAGATTCCGCGGTTCTGGAGAACTAATCTGTTGTGTTTTTTTTTAATGTTTTATTTATTTTTGAGAGAGAGACAGAGTGTGAGCAGGGGAAGGGCAGAGAGACAGGGAGACACAGAATCGGAAGCAGGCTCCAGGCTCTGAGCCATCAGCACAGAGCCCGACGCAGGGCTCGAACCCGCAAAGTGCGAGATCATGACCTGAGCCGAAGTTGGACGCTTAGCCGACCCAGCCACCCAGTTGGGTTTTTTTAATTGAGATTTTATTGACTCTCTAGATTAATTAGAGTGAGATTGACATCTTTAAAACATCAAGTCTCTAATCCACATCTGTTCTTTTTTTTTAATGCTTATTTATTTATTTTTGAGAGAGAGAAGGAGAGAGAGAGTGTGCGAGCAGGGGTGGGGCAGAGAGAGAGGGAGAGAGAGAATCCCAAGCAGGCTCAGTGCTGTCAGCACAGAGCCTGATGCAGGGCTTGAACTCATGAACCGTGAGATCATGACCTGAGCTGATACCACGAGTCGGATGCTTAACTGACTGAGCCACCCAGGCGCCCCTCCAAGTCTGTTCTAATCTGTCTGTTCCTCTGGGTCTACTTTCATGCATTTCAATAAAGACCACAGAAGTCTTGTAAACATTTAGTTTTATTTGTTTGGGGGATTTCTATGCCGTCCTCTGTTTGTTGCTATTATATCAAAATGTAATTGCTTTTATATTGATCTTGGATCCAGAAGCCTTTCATTTAATTTAATTTAATTTCTGCAGAGCCTACATGGTTTTTTGAGCATTACCAAAAGTGTGTTCCTTTATGGGGCGCCTGGGTGGCTCAGTCGGTTAAGCATCGATTTCAGCTCAGGTCACAATCTCACGGTTCGTGAGTTTGAGCCCCGCATCGGGCTCTGTGCTGACAGCTCACAACGTGGAGCCTGCTTCGGATTCTGTGTCTCCTTTTCTCTCTGCCCCTCCCTTGCTAATGCTCTCTCTCTCACTCTCTCTCAAACAAACATTAAAAAAAATAATTAAAAAAAAAAAAAAAAAGAGAGATAACAGGATAAAACAAGGCCATGGGGTGCCTGGATGGCTGAGTCGGTTAAGCGTATGACTTTGGCTCAGGCTACGATCTCATGGTTCATGATTCAAGCCCTGCATCAGGCTCTCTGTGTGGGGCCCATTCAGATCCTCTGTCCCCCTCTCTGTACCCCTTCCCCACTTGTGCTCTCTCATAAAAATAAACATTAAAAATAATAGTAATAAAAACAAAGCCGTGACATTCTGGAGGCAGATAGTTCACAGATTACCCACACAGGTATTTTGCCTTTTGACCTCTCCCTCCTATCCCCCTTGGGACCTTGCCACTGCTGTTAGGCGTGTTTTCTAGAAGGCAGGAAGAGAACGATTTTATTTTCCACAAGCACCCCTGGTAAGCATTTAGAAAAAGGTAAAAGTTCAAAGTTACCTAAAATGGGGATTTGGAGCAACCTTTTAATGCCAATTAATTACCTGTGTTTTTCCAGATGAATTCCTCTGCAGCCTTTGGCGACAGCGCTCTGTCTGTGTGAATGTAGCACCCGACAGGGGGGGAGCGGTGTCCAGGCAGAAGCTTCAGGAACTCCCGCTCGGGCTAGGAGTTCACGTCAAGTATGTTGGGTGTATCCCCCCAGATGTCGTACTACAGTTACCTCCTAGAAGAGAAAAAATATTGGGGGAATCAAACTGCCTGACTAGGAAAGCTGATTGTTTTCCTTCCTTTTATCTGTTGCTTGGGGGAAAAAAAGAGTTCTTTTTTTTTAAGAGTTTATTTTTGTTTATTTATTTTTATTTTAGAGAGAGAGAGAGAGAGAGAGAGAGGGAGGAAGTGGGAGAGGGGCAGAGGGAGAGAGAGAGAGAAAAAATCTTAAGCAGGTCCCACATTCAGCTCAGAGCCCAACACGGGCTCAATCTCAGGAACCATGAGATCATGACCTGAGCCTAAATCAAGAGTCAGATGTTTAACCAACTGACCCATCCAGGAGCTCCAGGAGAAAGAATTCTTTTTTTTTTTTTTTTTTTAACGTTTATTTATTTTGAGACAGAGAGAGACCGAGCATGAATGGGGGAGGGTCAGAGAGAGAGGGAGACACAGAATCTGAAACAGGCTCCAGGCTCTGAGCTGTCAGCACAGAGCCCGACGTGGGGCTCAAACTCACGGACAGTGAGATCGTGACCTGAGCCGAAGTCAGCCGCTCAACCGACTGAGCCACCCAGGCGCCCCAGAAAGAATTCTTTAAAAAAAAAAAATCCATGACTAACCCCCAAGCAGCTACATTCTAGAACAAGCACATCCGGTATAATAAGCCTGATAAGCTATAGCGTTAGACCCTGACTCGCTAGCCTCAGCCAGGGTCCCGGGCTCAAGCACCAGAGAATTCCTCGCAGAGCCTCTCGAGTCACCTCTGCTGTGTTGTGTTTGTTGTCGCCTCCCCGGAACTCAGCGTGTTTTGACTCCATCAGCTTCTAAACCAATGCCTCCCACACCATGCCAGGGCACGGGTATGATGGTTTCCTTCGGATGGGACAAACATCTGAGGGCACGCTTACACGGGGGCGCCCCATCCTGGAAAACCTACTGCCCCCTGGGGGTTCCCGGAAGCAGCTGACACTTGCCACAACAGCAGGGGCGATTTCACAAAATTGTGTCTCCTGATTAGAGCCCCACCTAACCCTCACTTGCTCATCAGACCAGCGACGCGACGGAGGAGGGATCGCGGTGGCCTCCCACCTCGCCTTCACTTTAGTCGCCCCAAGTGATTAACAGATTAACCCTCCCCTCCAAATAAAATAAGGAAGGGGATCTGAAGGGTTTTGCGATGATGTCTGCTCACGGCCGCGCCCCTGCTAACTTCTTTCTTTTCAGTCTAATGAATTGTCATTCTTTTCCTCCCACTCAAAAATGTTCATGCTTAGGGATTTTTGTTTGTTCGTTTGTTTTGTTTTTTTATGGTTTCCAGTAAAAACCACGCTTGTTTTCCTGGACAACCTCTCTCCAATGTTTTGCACTGAAGCCTGACTCAGCATTTCATTGAGTCAGAAGTGGCTTCTCGTTTTTAAAATAAAGGTTTCCGGCCTTCCTGGACATTCAGAGCTAAGTTTTTCACTAAACCTCAACGAGATTCTGAATCGTGGTTTTCATTTTGCTTGGTTGACTACTTGTGTTGCCGCGATACCCGCTCTGAGAGTTTTTACATCAGTGCAAACCAGAAATGGCTAAATGCACGCAGCAGAGAGGGTAAGTCAGGCAGAGAAGATCTGTACCAGACAGCCGATAGCACTGAAGGGTCATCAAAAAGTGTGGCTATAAAAAAAAAAGAGTGTTCTCAACAATAGCCAAATTATGGAAAGAGCCTAAATGTCCATCAACTGATGAATGGATAAAGAAATTGTGGTTTCTATACACAATGGAGTGCTACGTGGCAACGAGAAAGAATGAAATCTGGCCCTTTGTAGCAACGTGGATGGAACTGGAGAGTGTGATGCTAAGTGAAATAGGCCATACAGAGAAAGACAGATACCATATGTTTTCACTCTTATGTGGATCCTGAGAAACTTACCAGGAACCCATGGGGGAGGGGAAGGAAAAAAAAAAGGTTAGAGTGGGAGAGAGCCAAAGCATAAGAGACTCTTAAAAACTGAGAACAAACTGAGGGTGGATGGGAGGTGGGAGGGAGGAGAGGGTAGGTGATGGGTAATGAGGAGGGCACCTTTTGGGATGAGCACTGGGTGTTGTATGGAAACCAATTTGACAATAAACTTCATATATTGAAAAAAAAAGAGTGTTCATTTTTATCAAAAATTAAGTTAGGTACACTGATCTCTCTCTTGTAGGTATGTAGGTCATGTACATGTGCTTAAAATGCACAGAAAGGGGGCCTGGGGGACAGTGGTAACAGCTAGGGAGCTAGTGTGGAGGCGGGGAATCAAGGGTTCCTCAAAAGAATAAGAATGAAAATATACTATGATGCAGTAATTCCATTACAGGGTATTTTTACCCAAAGAAAACGCAAACACTAATTCAAAGAGATACGTTTTTTGCAGCATTATTTACAACAGCCATGATATGGAAGCAACCTAAGTGTCCACGGATAGATGCGTGGATGAAGAAGGAGAGGTACATGTGAGTGGTATATTATCAGTCATAAAAAAAAAAAAATTAGATCTTGTCACTTATGACAACGTGGATGGACCTAGAAGGCACGCTAAGTGCAGTCAGACAGCGAAAGACAAAAGCCATATGATTTCATTTACATGTGGAATCTACAAGCAAAACAGACCCACAAATACAAAGAACACACCGATGGTTGCCTACGAGGGGAGGGGGGCCGGATATGGACAAAATGGGTAAAGGGAAGTGGGAAGATACAGGCTTCCAGTTATGGGATGAGTAAGTCACAGTGAGGAAAGGCACAGCATAAGGCATATAATCAGTGGTATTATCGTTGTGCCGTGTGGGGACAGGTACCAGCTACAGTTGTGTGAGGGCCGCATAACGTACAGACTTGTCGAATCACTACGCCGACCCTAATGAACGTGGGCCAACTGTGCTTCTGGAAAAAATGATCAAGAATATGGGGCACCTGGGGGGCTAAGTCAGTTAAGCATCTGACTCTTGATCTCAGCTCAGGTCATGATCTCACGGTTCGTGGGTTTGTGCCCCGCATTGGGCTCCGAGCTCACAGTATGGAGCCTGCTTGGGATTCCCTCTCTCTGCCCCTCCCATGCTCTTTCTTTCTCTCAAAATAAGTAAATGGATTTTTAAAAACCTATAAAAATAATAATAAAAAGGGGGAAACTTGGACACAGACAGACACAGAGAGAGGACCACGTGAAGACACAGGGAGACCCATCTACAAGCCAGGAATGCCTGAAGCCACGAGACGCCAGAAGAGAGGCACGGAACAGATTCTCCTTCACAGCCGTCAGAATCCTGCCATCACCTGGATCTCAGGCTTACGGTTTCCAAAAGGTGAGACAGTACATTTCTGTTGTTTAAGCCGGGGAAAAAAAAAAAAAGGTGGGGGGAGTGAGTTAAATTTCACTTTGATTACTTCTATGTCCCTGGATCTATTACAAGAAGAATGAATTACTAAGGTAATCTACATACGTGCGCATGCCTACACACATCAGTCTGTCTGTATGTATATAAAAGAGAACAGTGACTTTAAACTTTATTACACTTCCACAAAATTCATAGAGTGGTAGACTCACTCCTAGAGGGCTGAAAATTCTTCCTAAGCTTTAGCTTCTGGGCTTTGGAAGGCTGCCATGATTCTCGATGATTCGGATGAATGCTGGAGTCATCAGGAGCTTTCAAATCTCAATGCCCACGCCATAGCCTGGACCAATGAAGTCAGAATCTCTCTAAGAGACACTGGCTCCAGCCTTTTTTAAAGCTCCCCAGGCAGTTTCAGCCTGTGACCAAAGTTGAGAATCAGTCTTCCTCGGTAAACCCCTCAAGGAGAGCGTCTATGTCTGGTTTGTATTTCTGTGCTCACAGCACCGAAGTTAGTGACTTCTGTTAATATGGAGAAGAGATCTGGACCGTCCAATATTCTCAGAGGGGGTAAAAATCACAACGACCGGAAACTGAGTAATGTGTTAGAACTAATGCACCCAGATTCATAAGTTCACATAGACAGCATCATGCCCCTTTGGTGCCTTCAGAACATGTATCTTTACACACACACACACACACACACACACACACACACACTCCTGTGGTGGGTATCTCCTCCGAGCCTGGGAATTTGGTGGGGGGGTTTCTTCGGTCAGGTGATATAACCCAGTAGAGCAAAGTGAAAGCCGTCAACCAGCTGTGCATGGACGTCAACAAGACTGTAAACCGAATTTCTAAGTCACGGTTGAGCAGAAGGCCCCGTGGGAAGGACCCCTCACCCTCCTCGTGAAATTGATGACATTCTTCCTGAGACATTGCCCGATCTTATCAGGGCCAGTGAGCTCCTTGGAACTTACCAACAAATCCTCACGAAGGGAGAATTTGGAAATTTGAAGGTCTTCAGATGTATCCGGGGTTTTTTTTCTCACAGATGGTACCAAAGGCTTCCTCTACGCCCCGCACAGCTGGGGTTGCTGGGTCCGGCGGCTTCCTCAAAAACTTTATAGCTTTCAATGTTATTGACCCTGGGCCCTATCAGGTCTGTTACGAGGGAGTTAATGCTGAGGGCAGAGTGTCCATTTTCATTAGGCAGCACATCCGGAATTACTCTTGATATGGCCCTCTGAGCAGCTCAGGTGGTTATATTAACTGCCCAGCTGTCCATCTTTTGATGACAAGACCTCAGGGATAGAATGTCTGGTGTATGAGTGGATTATAACTCTGTTACAAATATGCCTATAATATAGTAATGAGGTACTTTAAAAAAGAATCTACATACAGGGCGCCTAAGTGGCTCAGGCGGTTAAGCGTCCAACTTCGGCTCATGTCATGTTCTCGCGGTTTGTGAGTTCGAGCCCCACGTCGGGCTCTGTGCTGACCTGGCAGCCGGCAGCTTGCTTCAAATTCTGTGTCTCCCTCTCTTTCTCTGCCCTTCCCCGGCTCACACTCCGTCTCTCTCTCTCTCTCTCGAAAACAAATAAACATTAAAAATATTTTTTTAATATCTACATAACGCTCTATCTTGTGTCTTTCTTTAACAGGTATGAAATCTCTGCAACATTATTCCCTTTCAAATCTTCTTAGGGTGCTATTGTTTTTTTTAAAATCCCCTCAGGCCATAGCTCCACAACAGATTTTGTGAAATCCTGTTACTTGTAGAACCTCTAAAATCAACGATCTTAATGTATTTTTAAAAAATCAAGAGGCTCCTAATTATTTGCAAGGAGACAAACTACATTAAATCAGCTATGTAAATTCTGGTATTATGAGTCAGATTATTTCCTCCAGAACACTCTAAAAGTTGCAAACTTTTCATCAAGACAGAAACCAAAAGACAGAGAGAAATTGAAACTGGGGGAACACTGTGGTCCTTTTGGCATGTCCCTGTTTAGGATGACATTTCAGAGCCCATCCCTGCTGGGCTGGTGTCTGCTCGCCCGGCCACACAATCGCGTTTGTTCACGTCAGCTCTGGCCCCGACCTGCATCGTGTAAGGCACACACTTCCTGCTTCGTTCATTCATTGGTTACGTCATTCCGGTTAGAGTGGTTTCTAGAAGCTGTGATAAAACACGTCTTCCCTTCCCTCCTGGTTCTCTCCATTGGAGTCCAGCCCGCTCGCCCCTCCCCCGTCCCCCCTCCACTGCTCTCCTTCCCTGGCTTCAGAAATCCTGGGAGAGGCTGAACGGGTATCAGCATCAGGGGCCCAGGATGGGAGAAACCCCTGTGCTCAACGATGGGCTAACTCTACGGCCAGCAATCTGCACACGGGCTGCCTCCTTACTTAGAGCCTACATCACTCTGCCTTCCATAAAGACGCCACTCAACAGACACTGGATAAGTAAATGAAGGAAGAAAAAGCCAGCAGCAAATCGTGACTTTGTGCTCGTGGGCACAATTATGAGTGGGTGAACAGCCCAAATTCTCTTGGCTCCGATAGCTCAAGCAATATCTCTCACTGTGGCCCCACTTCTCCTCCAAGGAGAAGATCCAAGATGGCGACCAGTCCCTCACCCTGGGCCAAACATTTCACAAACAGCACCTCTGTTGGTTCTCAACATGACTCTACCTTCAGAGAAAAGAACGAAGCCTCCGAGGGGTTAAAGACTTTCCTGAAGCCACCCAGCAGGCAAGTGGCTGGGCCAAGATTCAGCCCAGATCCGTTTGATTCCAAAATCGACGTCCTCCCCGCCCCAACTCCCGCATCACCCCATGTCAGTACAGGGGGAAATGTGGCAGGTGTGTGCCAGCCTTAAATCTACACATTAAGTGAAGATTTAAATACCGTGCAGCCCGGGGCACCTGGGTTGGTGAGCATCCTTCTCCTGATTTCGGCTCAGGTCATGATCTCACGATCCGTGAGAACGAGCCCTGAGTCAGGCTCTGTGCCGACAGCAGTGGGCCTGCTTGGGATTCACTCTCTCCCTCGCTCTCTGCTCCTTCCCACTTATGAACATCTGCGTGCATGCACTGTTTCTCTCTAAATAAATAAGCAAAAAAGAAAAAGAAATCAGCCTTTACTCTTCCTGTTTAGGAGATGCAGCCCCCAGTTCATGAAAGAAAAGTCTTCTTCACCAAAGAATGCCGGCTTCCAAAGGTAGAAAAAATGATAGAATTGGGAAGCCACCATTTTGCAAGCCCCCATGAAATAATTGATTAGGGTAAGGGCGATCAACGAATGCCACAAGCACACGCCACAAGAAGGTTGTGGGACGTAGGATCTTCGGCCATTACCCAAGCGTCACCCCAGGGGTGACTTGCCAATTCCAAGAGAACCATTTACTTCCACAAAGGCGAGTGCTGGCAGTCAAAGCGCCACCGAGGGAGCAAACTCAGCATCCCCAGCAATGGCCTCCTGACAAGGATGCAGCAGGGAGTATCCAGTATCACCTGTGCAGTATTTTTTCCAGATGTGCTTAACCTGCATTTAACCAAGTCTTTAGACGTAACCTCCAGCGCACAGGAAATTCAATAGCCAGAATATGGAGGTAATGACACTACAAGGAAACAATTAGACATGTGGGATGTTTAGAAGACAAACTGGCCTAGTCTCTTCGGAAAATCAATAGGATAATGGAAAGCAGATCAATGCTTGCCTGGAACCAGGAGCAGAGAGGGTATGACTGCAGAGGGACACCGTGGAGCTTTCTGGGTGATAGAAATCTGTGTCTTGTTTGGGATGATGGTTCCCTTGGCGTATACAATTGATAAAACTAACGAACAGTACACTTACGGTGACTGAATTTATTACACGTAAGTTATACTTTGATACAGTTGATTTTTAAAACCGAAACAAGTGATCAGCATCACACAAAAAAGTGAAACCACCAGTCCATATTTAAATTGGCTAAAGAGCCACCCTAACCAGATATAATGAGAGAAGCTTGGTTAGATCCGAGCTTGGAAAAAAGGGACAACTAAGAAAGATATTTGGGGGATAATGAGGGGAATTGAAACATTAACTAGTTACTAAATTGTACTGAGGAAGTTTAAAAATTTTTTCTTCCGGTTTATGGTAGGACAGTGTTCTTATTGTTAGAAGATGCTTATTGAATTATTTAGGAGAGAAATGTCATGAGGTCTGTAAGCTTAATTCCTTTTAAGTTTATTTATTTATTTGGAGAAAGAGGGAGAGAGCACAAGAGGGGGAGAGGGGCAGGAGAGAGAGGAGACAGAGATTATCAAACAGGCTCCGCACTGTCAGCACAGAGCCTGACGCGGGGCTCGATCCCACGAACCATGAGATCAGGACCTGAGCTGAAATCAGGAGCCGGACATTTAACCCACTGACACACCCAGACGCCCCTGTAGCTTAATTTCTATACTAAAAGATATATATGAATATGTGGAAAGACAAAGCAGGTATAGCAAAAAGTTATCAATGGTTTAATTCTGTAGAAAGAATTCACTGATATGTGTTATGCTAGGCTTTCAACAATTTTGTACTTCTCAGATTTTTAATAATAAAAATATAGAAAACAGTGAATGCCACCCAAATGGTGGTTTGGGGTCCTGTGGTTTGGGGTCAGTGTTCAGAAATCCCGGCCTTCTGGTGAGATTATCTTTTATGTCAAGCAGCCACCCCTTTCCATTGCTTCTTTTTTATTTATTTATTTATTTATTTATTTATAAATAAATAAATAAATAATAAATAATGGAAGGAGATGGAAGGAGAGAGAGAATCCCAAGCAGGCCCTGTACCACCAGCACGGAGCCCAATGCAGGGCTCGAACTCGCAAACCGGGAGATCGTGACCTGAGCCGAAACCAAGAGTCAGACGTTTAACCAACTGAGCCATGCAGGCGTCCCTCCATTGCTCCTTCTGAAGGAGAAAGGACTCTAGAGAACCCCCAGCAAGGCATTTATGTAGCACTCTGTGACCCGGAAGGACTTTGGGCTCCTCCCCAATCCTCCACTTCTCTCCATCACAATGTTTTGGGGGTGAATGATTCTGTCAATTGCTAGAGAGTATCTTTCTATAAGACTAAAACGAAAAGATAAATTCGCTCCTGGAATCTGTCCATGAGAGAAGAGAGGCTAGAAAAATATGGGTCAAGAACAAACACACCGAGATTCTTCCTCCCCTAGGACCCTCGGGACGTTCCGCCTGAAGAACTCCGGCCAGACAGATGCTCATTCCTATCATTTCCTCCTCAAATCTCGCATCATTTCTTCAGTGAGGCCTCCCTTGCTCCGCCCCGCCCCATTGGCTCCCAATGCCAAGTGCAAAACCCACAGCGCCTGCTTTGTTTGATTAGTTTGTACCTGTGCACCTGTTTTTGTCCTCTCACTTTGGATCTTTCTTTTCTGAAGCCAGCAGAGAACCAGATTCTGTTAATTTCCTGATCCAATTTGCCTTCTGCTCCTTGGTATGTGATTGAGAATGTGGTGGAACTGTCCACGGTCACTGCGAGCGCTCACACAGGTGGCCTTACTTCTACTATGTGATTTTTAGCTTGCTGTTTATCGTGCGTGTTTCATGTTTCTTTCTTCTCCTTTCCTACCTATCATTGACCTACTTTCTTTATTCTCTTATTTTCGTCTTCCCGTTTGAAAAATATATACTCGACTTCTATGACTGTAGCGTTACCCTGAAGACTTCTAAGCGTGTGTAACTTAGCAAACGTCTCAAGTGAGTATCTCACTCCTTCCTCCTAGAGGGCAGGACAAGAACCTCATTAATCTTTCATGCTAACCATCATCAGTCACGCTGATGATGCACATTGTTATTTCATTCCCACTTGTCATTAAAATCCCCCAAACCTGCTTTCTTGTGTGTTTTACCGCTAATGCTGATTTAGATTTCCCAACGCGTTGACTAGCTCCTTTGCTCATCCAGCTTTTTGCTTCTCCTTCGTCCCTTCGGGTCCAATTTTCTTGGGCTGGAAAACATCCTTCGGCAGTTCTTCCGGTGAGGTTTTGTGAGAGGAAAGTTCTCTAGGCCTCAGCGTCTGACGGTGTGTCGATTGCGCCTTAACATCCCGGGCATAATTCACGGCTAAGAAATTCTGGCATACGGTTCTTTTCCTCGGCGGTTTAAAGCTGTCATTCCAGTGTCAGTGCTTTTCAGTCTTTCTAGAGGCTTTGAAGGTTTGGGCTGTGCTTTTGATGCCCTGTCGCTCTCTGCCTCGTCCGTGTGCGGACTTATTTGTATCTAAGACCCGGCGTGACCCTTCGATCTAAATGCTCAGCTTTTCTTTTCTTTATTTTTCTTTTTATTGCTGTGGCTATATCTTGCAGTCAAGAGTGCCTAGACTATGAGAAATGCAGTAAGCACCCGTGTGTCTACCACCAAATTAAGAGCTAGACCTCTACCTGTGCCTTAGAAGCCCTTCTGTCCTTCTCCCGGATCGCACCCCTCTCCTCCCTCCAACAGGCTGAATTTTAAATCAATAATTCCCTTGTTTTTCTCGAAGGCTCTGCCACAATCGGATGCGTGTCTACACAACATGTTTTGTTTTGTTCTGTTTTTAACTTTGCGTATTATTCTACTTTATATTACCGGAATCCTATATTCTCCATTCTTCTATGAGTTGCCTTTCTCATTCAACAGTATGCCCTTGAGATACATCCTTCTTAACGCATGCAGCTGTAGTTGGTTTATTCTAAACCAGGGTGTAGAATGCCATTGTGCAAACGTTCCAGAAAATAAATATGTATGGGGTGAACGGATACGTGAATAAATAAATATACTCTCACACCCTGCCCCATTTTTTGACAACTGAATTTTGCTCTGAACATCAATTTTGGTTCCCTCAAAACTGTTTGGTTTTTCCCACCCGTTGGCCCTATCAACCTCTACATCATGCCCAGCTCAGTTTCTCAACTGGTATCTGACCCAGCTCCTCTCCACCTTAATAAATCCCTGGGGGTTATTTCACTTAAACTATAACTTACACTTAGGAAATCTAAATCTAAGTTACACTTGGGAAACCTTTTGTGATTAACCAACCAGTCAATTATTTTTTTAACGTTTTAAATTTTTATTTTTGAGACAGCACAAGCAGGGGAGGGGCGGGGAGGGGGGACAGAGGATGTGAAGCAGGCTCTGCGCCAACAGCAGTGAGCCTTATGCAGGGTTCGAACTCATGAACCGTGAGATCCTGACCCGAGCCGAAGTTGGAGGCTCAGCTGACTGAGCCACCAGGTGCCCCAGTCAATTACTTTTAAAAGAAGAAAAGACTGTAAAGAACACGTAACTCGATACCTATCTAGTGAGACACCCCCCTCACCACACACACACACACACACACACCCGGCAAATGAACAGCCAGCCACCTGCTAGAATGCATCGACTATTAAGGAGCCCACGGCTTCATAAGGACACTCACTCCACTGGTAACTTTCACCTTGAAAGCTCTTCCTTCTACTCAGCTGAAACTCACTCCGGGTACCTCCCACCCTTGGAGGGTTAGTCTGCATTCTAGAGAGACACTCGAGAAATCTGTCTCCTTTTCACGGCCCTTCTGAAATGCCTGCAAGTTACAAGCAAGTGCCTTTTGTCCCCGCTCCCTCCATACGCCCTCCACCCAAGTTCTTCCCTTTTCCGTGGTCACAGTTGTCTTCTCCTTTTGTCATTTCTTATTTACTATGATTTCTAGGTTTCTCTTAGTAGGCTGACCACTCTCCTCTGAGAGCTGTCCCATCTATCCATGTGATGGATGACATGATCTCAGGGCATGATTCCCCTGCCCCCAGAGATGTCTCACTACTTGAGTATTTGTAATCTGTACTAGTGCCTCACTACACTTGGTAGAATAGTTTAGATGTAAACACGCACAAGAAACAGTAGAACACCGAGTAATTCCTCTGTAAACCACACCTTGGACATCCTAGGTATACGTATATGGGGAAGAAACAAACATTAGAAAATCCTAAAGGTTCTATGCTGAGATGCTATGATGAAGTTCAGGCTTCTTGTTTAGGTAAGTTTGCATGAAATAATTGATCGTTTTGTGTGCTTTTATTTATGCCTCTAACTCGTTTTCACACCGGAATTCCAGGCTTGTAACAGTCTGGGGCTACAATTAGCCAAACCCTGAAAGTTTTTCTTTCTGCTGTAGTCTCTTAGACACCGTATGTGAGGAATGTTTTTGTTAACAGCAATTAAAAACTATTCTAGTTTTTTCAGAATAAGGGCGAGCTGACCATGCAACCTACCAACCCATTTATCTCTAATTGTTAGTAATAGCAGCTAACATTATTTACACTTATACTGCATAAGTTTGATTGTGATGAAATACGGAAACCCTTGAAGTGCACCATTGCCAGTGTTGGTGGTGTGCATTGTGTTGACAGTAGCTATCCTGAAAGTGAAGGAAAGGTTTCGGACAAGGACCAGTGTGATCAGATCAAACCAGACGCTTTGAAGTCAATTGGACATTTGAGGCATTTGGCAGAGTCGAAATTGAGGAATGGCTCAATTACCCGATGCTCTGTTTAAAAACATATGCAGACAGGGGCGCCTGGGTGGCTCAGTCAGTTAAGCGCCTGACTTCGGCTCAGGTCATGATCTCACGACCCGTGAGTTCGAGCCCCGCGTCGGGCTCTGTGCTGACAGCTCAGAGCCTGGAGCCTGCTTCCGATTCTGTGTCTCCCTCTCTCTCTCTGCTCCTCCCCCGTTCATACTCTGTCTCTCTCTGTCTCAAAAATAAATAAAACATTTTAAAAAATTTTTAAAAAGACATATTCAGACAGTCTTGAAGAAAAAGAAACACTGGCATATTAAGACCTATTACAAAGCTACAGCAAGGAAGACTTTTTTTTTTAACCAAATGATGCTAGGTCATATGGAAAAAAGGATCTTGACCCCCATTTCACAATATAACACAACAAAAATTCCAAATGGATTTCAGATCCAACTGTGAAAGGTAAAAACAATTAAACTCTTAGAGGAGAACATCTTCATGATTTTTGAAGGAGGCTAAGACTTCTTAAACAGGGTCCCCCAAAAAGTTACTATAAGAGAAAATATGAGTTGTATTACATGAAAATAAAGAATTCTGTTCATCATCAGGGGTGCCTGGGTGGCTTGGTTAAGTGACACGACTCTTGGTTTTGGCTCAGGTCATGATCTCCTCGTTCGTGAGATCAAGCCCAGCATTGGGCTCTGTGCTGACAGTGTAGAGCCTGCTTGGGACTCTCTCCCCTCCCAACCCCATCCTTCCCTGCTTGTGTGCACGTGCATGTGCACACACACACTCGCTCTCCTCCTCTCTCTCTCCTTCTCTCCCAGAATAAATAAACTTCATTTTAAAAAAGAATTCTAGGGGGCACCTGGGTGGCTCAGTTAAGCATCCGACTCTTGGTTTCCCCTCAGATCACGATCTCGCAGTTCATGAGTTCGAGCCCCACTTTGGGCTCTGCACTGATGGTGTGGAGCCTGCTTGGGATTTCTCTCTCCCTCTCTCTCTGCCTCTCCTTGGCTTGCTTTCTCTGTCTCTGTGTTTGAAAAAAATAAATAAATAAACATAAAATTGTTTTTAAAAAAACCAAAAACATTGAGAAAAAGAAAGAGAGAAAGAAAGAAAATTCTATTCATCAAAAGACACTACTAACAGAGTAAAAAGTGAATCTATGTATTGGAAGAAGATAACTTGCAATACAGGCTCAACAGAGGACTCACATTTTGAATAGAAAAATAACTCCTTCAAACTGATATGAAAAAGAGAGACACGCCAACAGAACAAAGTGAACAAACGACTTGAACAGAAACTTGACGACAAAGGATATCCAAATGGCTGATCAACATATGAAAAGTACTCCACGGGGGCGCCTGGGTGGCGCAGTCGGTTAAGCGTCCGACTTCAGCCAGGTCACGATCTCGCGGTCTGTGAGTTCGAGCCCCGCGTCAGGCTCTGGGCTGATGGCTCGGAGCCTGGAGCCTGTTTCCGATTCTGTGTCTCCCTCTCTCTCTGCCCCTCCCCCATTCATGCTCTGTCTCTCTCTGTCCCAAAAATAAAAAAAAATAAAAAAAAATAAAAAAAAGAAAAGTACTCCACCTCATCAGTCAGCAGGAAAATGCAAATTGAAATGAGAAAGTGACGCCATTTTACCCCTGCCAAAAAAGCTCAAAGGAAAATACCAAACCTTGCCAGGATTCAGAGCAACGACAACACCCACATACTTCTGGTGGGGGTGTAAATTTGCAAGACCATTTTTGAAAACCGAACATAAACTGAATCAAAGCTGAACATATGTTTACTCTACAATCCGGCAATTCTGCCATTAGGTAGAGACACAACTAAATGCATACACATCACGTGCAGTGCTATCTCAATCAAAACCCCAGAAGCTTATTTTGTGGACGTCACAGACTAATTCTAACGTTTATATGGAGAGGCAAAAGGCCTAGAATAGGCAACACGATGTTTAAGGAGAACAAGTTTGGAGCACTGACACAAGCTTCAAGAGCTGCCGTAAGTACCTACTGACTGTTGTTGGCAATCAAAATCATGTGGCATTGGTGAAAGAACAGTCAGACAGAAAAATGGCAAAGACTGGAGAGCCCAGAAATAGAGCCACACAAATATAGTCAACGGACCTTTGAAAAGGGGCAAAGGCAATTCAGCATAAAAAGGACAGTCTTTCCAACAAATGGTGCTAGGGGAAAAGAAAAAGTATCTAAACACAGACCTTATACCCTTCGCCAGAGTTAACTCAAAACGGCCCAGACATCTAAATGTAAAATGCAAAACTGTAAAACGCCCAGAAGAGAGCATAGGAGAGAATCTAGACGACCTCGGGTTTGGCAATGACTTTTTGTTCGTTTTATACACGACACCGAAGGCGTAATCTGTGAAAACAATTGATAAGTTGAACCCTCCATTACAATTAAAAACTTCTGCTCTATCAAAGACACTGTCAAGAGAATGAGAAAACAAGTCATAAACTCGGAGAAAATAATTGCAAAACACATATCTGATCAGACCGGTATCTTAAATAGACAAAGAACTCTTAAAACCCAACGATAAGAAAACAAAAACCCCAATTTTAAAATGGGCGAAAGATATGAACAGACACCTCACCAAAGAAGATATAATGATAACAAATAAACATTAAAAAACAATCAACATCGTAAGTCAGTATGGAGCTTGCAAATGAGAAAAAAATCAGATGTCACTGCATACTATTAGAATGACTAAAATCCAAACGACCAAATACTGACAAGCATATAGAGCAACCAGAAATCTCACTTATTGCAAAATGGTAGGAATGTCAAATGGTACAGCCACTTTGGAAGACAGTTTGGAGATTTCTTATAAACCTAAATATGCCATACTATACGATCCAACAATTTGTACCCCTTGGTATTTACCCACAGGAGTTGAAAACTTATGTCCATACAAAAACCTGCACACATACTGTGGTAGGGTCCCCTCCTTATGGAGAGGGGGGAAAAAGAGACAAAGAGAAAAAGGAAAATAAAAAACAAAAAACAAACCAACCTCAAGGTAACCTGGCTATATGCCTACGTGACAACATCCCTCATGACTTTGTAACATGAGACCACTTAATCAGACTACATGTTTGTGTGTGTTACCATATATGGAAGATAAAGAAATAGAAAATGGATTACAAAAACTATGCCACATGATGTTCGGCGCTCAGTTCTTTGGGTATGAACCCAACTGAGCTGTGCCGGCACCAATAAAGCCTCAAGGTCATGACTCTCTGTGCGAGAATCCTGCTACAATGTTTATGGCAGCTTTATAGCCGAAACTTGGAAGCAACCAAGATGTCCTTCAGTGAGTGAACGGATACACAAACGGTGGTACATCTCACAATGGAATATTATGCAGCAGTGGAAAGAAAACAGCTATCAAGCCGTGAAAAGACAGGAGGGAAACTTAAATGCATATTACTAAGTGAAAGAAACCAATTCTATATGCTGGATTCCAACTACATATTTGATATTTTGCGAAAGGCAAAACTATAAAGACAGTAACAAGATTGGTGGTTGCCAGGAGTTAGGAGGGAAGGAGAGAGGGAGGGATGAACAGGCAGAGCACAGGGGATTTTCCAAGGTAAGGAAACTATGCTGTGTGATCCTGTAATGGTGGACATATGTCATTATACATTTGCTAAAACCCATAGAATGCACAACAAAAATGGCAGTCGGTTAAGTGTCCAACTTCAGCTCAGGTCGTGAGCTCACGGTTCGTGGGTTTGAGCCCCGCATCCGGCTCCGTGTTGACAGCTCAGAGCCTGGAGCCTGCTTCGGATTCAGATTCAGATTGTCTCTCTCTCTCTCTGCAAAATACTATAAGCGTTCAGATTCTGTGTCTCCCTCTCTCTCTCTGCCCCTCCCCTCCTGCACTCAGTCTTTCTCTGCCTCTCAAAAATCAACCAATGTTAAAAAAATTAAAAGGATGGACAACACTAAGAGTGAACCTTAATATAAACTGGACTTTGGTTGATAAGGATGATGTGTAATGTAGTTTCATCAGTTGTAACAAATGCACCCCTCTGTGCAAGATGTTGTTAGAGGGGAGGGGGTGCCTTATGTGTTGGGGGCCAAGGAGCGCATGGGAATTCTCTCTATTTTCTGCTCAATTTTCCTGTGAATCTATAACTGCACTAAAAAATAAAGTCAATCGAAACATTGTTTTAGTAGAAGAAGCTGTAAAACTTCACAGATGGACCGTATCCTCACCCCAAGATTGGGTTGGAGAATCGTCCTAAATTAGCCTTATCCTCATGCAAAACCCCCCAACACTACCATAAAATGCAACTTGATGTGAGTGATAAATGAGAAAAAACAGAACCTCTTGTCCAGCCTGTATTTAAGATGAACAATGAATGATAAAGACGACCATTTGGAACAATAACATGGGAAATGGTTTTGCTAAGGAAAATCTTGGGCAGAGCAGCTGATCTGACAACAAGAACTGTTGTTATGTGATCTTGTTATTAGGTTCTCATTCATTTCAAAGTCTCTTACCATTTTCTTTCTCTCTCTCTCTCTCTCTGCAAGATGTTTACAAGCGTTCCAATAGCAACAAAGAGTTCTTTAATCCAAATGGGACACACTTGTACCACCTTGAGACTTCATCCCATTGTTACTTGTAACTATCTTCTTGCGGTTCCTGAGTTCGAGTCCCGCATCGGGCTCTGTGCCGACAGCTTGGAGCCTGGAGCCTGCTTCGGATTCTGTGTCTTCTCCTCTCTCTGCCCCTCCCTTGCTCACGCTCTCTCTCTCAAAAATGAATAAATGTAAAAACAAAAAGTATATTATAAATAAATGTTTTTATTTATTTTTGAGACAGAGAGAGACAGAACATGAGCAGGGGAGGGACAGAGAGTGAGGGAGACAAGGAATCCGAAGCAGGCTCCAAGCCCCGAGCTGTCAGCACAAAGCCCGACGCGGGGCTCGAACTCAAACCGCGAGATCATGACCTGAGTGGAAGTCCGACGCTCAACCAACTGAGCCACCCAGGTGTCCCTAAAAGTTACTTATGATTTAGGGCTAATTATAACCAAGCTCTCACAAATAATTTGATGATACATTCCAACTATTATCTGGATCTTCTTTGCCCAGGCTTGGTTTTCCCTGATGAATGGCTAGAACTCATCTTTCTTTGTCATCTAGGATCTTCCAGTGCCCACAACCTGTCCCCAGCTCTTGTTAATTTCCTGACCAGCGGATCCCACTGCAGCCAAAATGACCCTTTGTTTAATGCACATATGATCTGGGGCGCCTGGGTGGCTCAGTCGGTTAAGCGTCCGACTTCAGCTCAGGTCACGATCTCACGGTCCGTGAGTTCGAGGCCCGCGTCGGGCTCTGGGCTGATGGCTCAGAGCCTGGAGCCTGCTTCCGATTCTGTGTCTCCCTCTCTCTCTGCCCCTCCCCTGTTCATGCTCTGTCTCTCTCTGTCTCAAAAATAAATAAACGTTAATTAAAAAAAAATAATAATAATGCATGTATGATCATGTCACAGGCACCCAAAAACAGTTTAGGGGCTTCCTATTTAGGCTTTTATAGCAGAGCCCTTACGACCCTACGAGCTTTATGAGAAGAAGTTGGGATGAGTGTTTGGTGAGCCAGGTGAGATTATCTGCTCCAAAGAGATACAGCAGGACAGAAAGCAGGGACAGCCCACAAATCTCTTGGCTTCATATTGCAGAAGCCCAAGCATTTAAAGGCTACCAGAAGATTCTGTATACAGATATAATGCCATAGTGAGGCGCATAGAGGTTATGTGTTTACAATGAGGAGAAGATTTGGGGAAGACAAATGATCTTTTGGGGAAGCTAGGGTATGGTAGGAATTGGACTGTCCTTTATTCCTACACCAAAGCAAGGGTCCCTTGACTCGAGGAGTCCGGGGTGGGGGCGAGTAGTGTTGCAGACCAGGCCTCAGGGCAGGTGGCTGGGCCCCGAGGGGAAACACTGACAGGCAGAGCAATCTTCAGGGAGGGCGTTCCCAGTCCGGCACAGAGACCGCAAGGACCCGGCAGGCCCACTATCCACAACCACGACATCTCAGCAGTAACCAGCCAGGACCTGTCCCTGGTGATCAGACAACCCCACCCATAGCTCCCTTGTACCCTCTCTCACCGGTGGGCAAAACAGCACCAGGCCCTGTTACAGGGAGATAGCCATTCGGTGTGTTTTAAATGAGGGAAGTTAGAGAAACACCACAACGGTGACTTTTTGTCATGGATGCTTTGCCCCCAGATTACCTTAAACTTCTTTCTCTCCGCTGATACAGAAACACAACATATCTCTTAAGAAAGGCAGACTTGGGGCGCCTGGGTGGCGCAGTCGGTTAAGCGTCCGACTTCAGCTCAGGTCACGATCTCGCGGTCCGTGAGTTCGAGCCCCGCGTCAGGCTCTGGGCTGATGGCTCGGAGTCTGGAGCCTGTTTCCGATTCTGTGTCTCCCTCTCTCTCTGCCCCTCCCCCGTTCATGCTCTGTCTCTCTCTGTCCCAAAAATAAATAAAAAACGTTGAAAAAAAAATAAAAATAAAATAAAAAAAAAAAGAAAGGCAGACTTGTCCACATAACCGTTATCCCGTGGTTTTCACATCCTGGGCTGTGACTGTGACCAGTTTTCTAAGAGGCTCCGGCCCCACCCTGTCAACTAGCTTAATATTTAAGCGGATGTATCATGGTCTTAAAACAAAGGGCTTTCGGGATGCCTGGGTGGCTCAGTCGGTTAAGCGTCCGACTTCAGCTCAGGTCACGATCTCGCGGTCCGTGAGTTCGAGCCCCGCGTCAGGTTCTGGGCTGATGGCTCGGAGTCTGGAGCCTGTTTCCGATTCTGTGTCTCCCTCTCTCTCTGCCCCTCCCCCGTTCATGCTCTGTCTCTCTCTGTCCCAAAAATAAATAAAAAACGTTGAAAAAAAAAATAAAAATAAAATAAAAAAAAAAAAGAAAGGCAGACTTGTCCACATAACCGTTATCCCGTGGTTTTCACATCCTGGGCTGTGACTGTGACTAGTTTTCTAAGAGGCTCCGGCCCCACCCTGTCAACTAGCTTAATATTTAAGCGGATGTATCATGGTCTTAAAACAAAGGGCTTTCGGGATGCCTGGGTGGCTCAGTCGGTTAAGCGTCCGACTTCAGCTCAGGTCACGATCTCACGGTCCGTGAGTTCGAGCCCCGCGTCGGGCTCTGGGCTGATGGCTCAGAGCCTGGAGCCTGTTTCCGATTCTGTGTCTCCCTCTCTCTCTCTGACCCTCCCCCGTTCATGTTCTGTCTCTCTCTGTCTCAAAAATAAATAAACGTTAAAACAAAAAACAAAGGGCTTTCCTCACATGCACACGAGAGATACGTGACCTTATTTACCTGGGCTCTGGTCCCTTTGGTGGGGTCAGCAAAGGGGGCCGGGGCGGAGAAGTAGGTGTCCCATTTACAGGACAATTCTGCCTGAAATGTGTGCGAAGCACGGGGCGGGGGATGGGCTAAGTGGGGAAGGGGCATTAAGGAATCTACTCCTGAAATCGTTGTTGCATGATACGCTAATTTGGATGTAAATTCAAAAAATAAAATTAAAAAAAAGAAAAGAAAAAAGGAAAAAGAAATCCCATTTCCACCTGAAAGAAAGAAGGAAAGAAAGAAAGAAAAAGAAATGTGTGCAAAGCACCCAGGTACACTCAGCGACTGTCACACACTCTTTCCCCCCTCCTCCCCTGCCCTCCATGCTGTGCGATCACTTAAGGCAATTAGCCCAGCACCCAGCGGGTCACAGTGAGTGCAGTCAGATGGAAACCCCATCCGGGCCATTCCGTTCCCACCCGGGGCCTGTGATCCACTGTCCTTGCAGGGGAGGTGCCCAGCCTGGCTTGAGGAACTCAGGCGTTCGCTCCTTCCAGGCTCCTGCTTCCCACTGAGCACAAAACGAGTGCTGTAGCCTGCGGCCTGGGCTCTCAGGCCCTGCCCGGCACATAGGCAAGGTTTCCCCTTCCTTAGGAGGCCTGGGGGCGTCCCTGGGGGGGGCGGCCTGGGTGGCCCAGTCGGTTAGGCCTCCAACTCTTAATCTTGGCTCGGGTCGTGATCTCACGGTTGGTGAGTTCGAGCCCCACGTCAGGCTCTGTGTTGACCGCTCGGAGCCTGGAGCCTGCTGCCTGTTCTGTGTCTCCCTCTCTCTCTCTGCCCCTCCCCAGCCCCTGCTCAGTCTCTCTCTATCTCAAGAAATAAATATGAAAACATTTTCATATATAACTTATAATAATATAGAAATATATTTTTATAAAAGTATAAATATCAATGTAAAAAAGTAAACATTAAGAAAATAAAAAATTTGAAACAAGAGCAGGAGGCCTGTGCCTCACCAGCACATTATATTACTACACAAGTCACCGGGGGGCCTCGCTTATCCCCTCGCTTATCCCCTCAGTGGAGAAACAGTGATGTCAGAAGACAGTCCAGGGAGGTCTTCCTCTGAAGGGGCAAAGTGCAGACAGCGGTCTTTCCCAGCCCTCTTGGTAGGAGAGCGATCCTCCCGACCACTCAGGCATTTCTTCTGGAATCTTCCGGGCTGGGAAAGACTCAGCAGTGTCCCTCAAGCAGGGTCATTGAGAAGCCACAGGGCTTCTCTGAAAGGCCAGCCTCTAAGCTCTCAGGAACGGGGGAGGGGGGGGGCACCTTCCTTAGGCAGAGACAGCTATTGGCTGTCCAATACCCACCCTCCTGTTCTCCCTTAGTGACAGACCTCCAGTATCACGAGGGGTGTCCCTATACCCAGAGGAGAGACGACATTTCCCGGGCCTCCCCTGCAGCTGGGAGTGACCATGTGACGAAGTGCACGTGTTGGGTTGGACTTCTAGAAAGGTGAATTAACGAAAGCTAGGCCACCTGGGATGCTCCTTCCTGCCTCCTGGAACTTAGATGGCTGGCGCTCCAGCAGCCATCCTGGACCACGAGGTTGACCTGGAGGACGAGAGCGATGCACACGAGAAAAGCTGAGTGGGAAGTACGGTGTTCCCACGTACCCTCTTCTCCTCCCCACCCCCCTGCCCCGCCACAGTTTCCCTTATTATTAACATCTCACACTAGGGTGGTATATTTGTTACCCATCAATGAACCAATACTGATGCATTATTATTAACGAAGGTCCATCATCAGGGGTCACTATGTTGTACATGCTGTAGGTTTTGATAATGATAATGACAGGTATCCACCGGTATAATATCAAACAGAAGAGTTTCACAGCCCTGAAACTGTCCGGTACACCCCCTGTTCATCCCTCCCTTCCCTGAAGTTCTTCTTACTGTCTCCGTAGTTCTGCCTTTTCCAGAATGCCACGTGCTGGGAAGCAACAGTACGCAGTCTTCTTAGCCACTTGCACATCGGTTTCGTTCGTGTCTTTTTATGGCTCGATGGCTCGCTTCATTTTATCGCTGAATACCGTCCTGCTGTCTGGACGGCCCCCGGCTTAATTTGGGGTCTTCCTTAATTTTATTCATTCACCTACTGAAGGATGTCTGGGCTGTACCTGCCCCTCTAGGCTGCTGGCCTTCTCTGCAAATGTCAGCCTCGGTCCTGTGTCGGGCCAGCCGGGAAGTGTTCAGCTCAGTTCTCCTCTCCCTCGGGGTGAGGAAGGGTGAGGGTGAGGGTCTGTTGGTACCACTGCAGGCGACAGTGGGAGATGAGGAAGGTAGGAGAGTGGGCGCACACACACACACACACACACACACACACACACGGGTTCCTGTGTCTGTGGTGCTGCTGGCCTCACCACCTGTCAGCTGCTTGGTTGCCCTTCACCATGATTTTCAACGTTGCAGCCTCCAGCCTTTCTCTCCTGCACCCACGGCCTTCGCTGCGACGAGACCATACTTAGCAAGGAAGAGGCGTTACAATCCCTTTTTCTTTTCTGCTGTGTTTGGAGCACATGTGGGGTGACACTTTATCTTACATGGTTTTGCTCCCTTTTTCCCGGTCATTATTAACGCCGTGAAAAGAAATCTCCCAAAGAGGGACTTTCACTTCACGAATAGGATGAGGCCATTCTAGAAGAAAGACAACTGCATCATAAATTCCCACCTAGTTTAAAAAGATAAGACTGTGGGGGCGCCTGGGTGGCTCGGTCGGTCAAGCGTCCGACTCCGGCTCAGGTCACGATCTCACGGTCTGTGAGTTCGAGCCCCGCGTCGGGTTCTGTGCTGACCGCTCAGAGCCTGCAGCCTGTTTTGGATTCTGTGTCTCCCTCTCTCTCTGCCCCTCCCCTGTTCATGCTCTGTCTCTCCCTGTCTCAAAAATAGATAAACGTTAAAAAAAAAATTAAAAAAATAAAATAAAAAGAGAAGACGGTGGCTACTTTGCTCCCCAGAGACTGACCCTTGTAACAGCTTTACCCTGGTGGTGCTTTTGAAGGGTCCACTGGCAAGAAGGTGGCAATGCAGAACTAGAAAAGGAGAGATCACCGGTGTGGGGTCTGACCTCCTCAACGTTAGGCCCACGACAATTAATCCCGCACGGCCTCAGTGAGACAGCTGGGTGTCCCCACGCGTCCTCGGTCTGCAGTGTGTGAGCCAGCAACTGATCCCTCCCCTTCCTTTCATGAGAAGCTGGGGTTAAGAGATATGCATATTTGTAGGTCCATAAGGGTTAGAAACTCTCAGAGAAGATTTATGCAAATCAGCCCCATAAAGACACACGTTGCTGACCATCCTCCAGAAATTGTGTGATAGCAATGAACAGCCAATAAAAATTCCCAGGTACTTATAAAGGGAAGCCACAGAAGGCAGGATTTTTTGCTCACGAAGAGCTTTGACTTATTTATTGTTAAATTTTTTAATGTTTATATATTTTGGGGAGAGAGGGGAAGGGGGGAGACAGAGGCTCTGAAGCAGGCTCTGTGCTGAGAGCGTGAGAGCCCAGTGAGGGGCTCAAACTCACGCACCGCGAGATCACGGCCTGAGCCAAAGTCAGTCGTTTAGTCAACTGGGCCACACGGGCGCCCCTTCTGAAGGCTTTCAAATTCAAAAATGGAGTCCCTAAAAAAGAAGAAAAAACCTCTTTTAATAAGAAAATGTCAGTTTCAAGTTGATCCGACAAGATAACATCAAATACAAAGTAACTCATTCAAAAAACTTCCCAAACTACAAACAGACCCAGGAACCATGATGCTCCAGGTGCCAAACAAGTCGATCATTTCACTCCAGCAGAATCACCGAGGTTCCATTCTCAGCCTAAGAATTTCTTTTGAAAACACCCCTTTAAAAACACCATTAGAAAGAGGAGCATTTCCTAAATTCATGGTTCATTCAAGCTGCCACTTCCAAGGGTAGGACAAAGTTGCACCAGCAGCCATGACGCAAGAATTGCAAGTCCTGTGACACAGACACACGGCCACCGTCACTTTTGTGTCTTTGGTCACATTTCTTCGTCCCCTCTTTTTTATCTTCTCTGTCGTGATGGTGAATTTCATGTGTCAATTTGGCCTGGCCATGGGACCGGCTTGTTTGCTCAAACTCTAGCCCCGATGTTACCGTGGAAGTGTGTTGTTTTCGTTGTTGCTTTTTGAGTGATCTTTGTGAACCGCAAACGAAGGTGTATTTTTAGGTGTGGTTAGTCTTTAAAGGAGCAGGCTTTGAGTAGAGCAGATTTCCCTCCATCCTGCGGGTGGGCCTCATCCAATCAGTTGAATACCTTAAGAGCAAAATTAAGGATCCCCAAAGAAGAAAAAACTGTCCTCAAGACTACAATGTAGAAGTCTTCCCTGAATTTCCAGACTCTGAGTCAGGGCTATAATGCCGACTCTTACCTGACTCTCTAGACGGCTGGCTTGCCATGCAGCTTTTGGACTTTGAAGGTCCCCACAATCCCATGAGCCAATTCCAATTAATCCCATTCTCTCTCTCTCTCTCTCTCTCTCTCTCTCTCTCACACACACACACACACACGCTATATACATACATTGCTATGTGTCTATGTATAATATTTATAATGTATATGTGTGTGTATATGTGTGTGTGTCTTCTGTTGATTATGTTTCTCAAGAGAACCCTGACTAATAGATGTTTTATGTCATACTTAGAAAGACTTTCCCCACACTGAGATTATTAAAACCATTTTCTGCCATAAATTTTTTTCACCCTTTTTATGGTTTCTTTCCTTAATGTTTAAGGTTTTACCCGTTTGTTTTTTTCCTTTTGGTGTAAGATATGACTAAGAATACAACTATATTTTATTCCCAGATAAGGAAATGCCATTTTGATTTATAAATCCGGTATAAATATAAAATAATGAGACTGGTTTTATTAGACAGTTTGTAACCTGGCTCAGAGAGCGACTAGAGTCGTAACACACTTTAGAGAATTTAAGCATCTTTGGGGGAAATATATCATTGAGCACTACTTTCGAAGCCCAAAACTCACTCAGATATAGGACGCCTGAAGTGTTTACTTGAAAAAGAAAGCCAATAACTCAACAGCGATGCCTCCTTTATCAAATTATATTGCCACAGGCGTTGCTCCCGGGCTGAGGAAGGTGTTTTGCCCACGAGCCTTTAATATCACTGTGTACCTTGCGACTGGTTTTGCACCAGAAACAGTGACAGCTTGACTCAAGGCACCTGGGAACTCACACACAGTATTTCATTCTGCCCTGTTTTGAATCCTAACAGGCACTGTGAAATGCCCTTTGGCAAAAGACAATTTGTAACCCAATGGGAAGATTATTTATTGGGTCAAAGTCCTTGAGGTACTGACTCAAGAGGTATGACTATTTGTTGGGGAATGTAATTTGTTCAAAAGGCAGTTTGAACACCATAAACACTTGAACATCGGGGGACGGGCTGCTTTTCCGACAAGGTGAAAAGAAAAAACCAATTCTATAACTCTAACAAAAAATACTACTCACAGGGTTTACAATAAGATCTTTTGTTTGAATTCAAAGTCAAAAGTTAGCTTTAACAGGCGTGTTTTCCTCCCTAAACTATTTGACATTGTCAAATGAATCCACATTTCAGGAGGGGAAAAACAGGGCTCAAATCAAGCGTCATCTGAATGCTATACATTTGAAATAACTAAAACTCGTACGAGCGGTTAAGGCACATACTATTTCAAACCACCAACCCTGCCGTAGGTTGAAGATAGTACAAAACTTGCAATATTTAAAGCAGTACATGAAGAAAAATGCAAAACCCACAAAAACTAGAATTGGGGGTATTTCTGGGTTCACGGGACTTGAACACAAGCACGTCGGAGGGGTGAATGGGTACATACCTTAAGGGTTTTGCTCTTCAAAGAAATGAACCGGAGAGAACCTCTCTGGAAGGGATAGACAAGGCACTGGTGGAGTGGAGGTTGGGTTCAGGGGAGTGGTCCTGGTGGCTAAAGAGTTGGAGTTAGGAGGGAGATTGATCGCTCACTTCCTATCAAAAACAAAAAACGATTTCGGAAGAAATCATCATTGGGAACTAACAATCAGCGAGACAGACCACCAAAAAGAAATGCTGTTGGGGTTCCTGGGTGGCTCCATCAGTTAAGCATCTGACCCTTGATCTCGGCTCAGGTCATGATCTCACGGTTTGTGAGTTTGAGCCCCGGGTTGGGCTCCATACCGACAGTGCAGAGTCTGCTTGGGATTTTCTCTCTCTCTCTCTCTCTCTCTCTCTCTGTCTCTCTCCCTAAATAAATAAATAAGCATCTTTTAAAAAAAGAAATGTTGCGGAAGAATGGCCGAACTGCCATGGACAGGTGACACTGTTGACCACACCCTGTGACTTGGCGCTCCAGCCTTCCTTGACTTCCGGAATAGTGTGCTCCTCTGGCTCTCCCTCGATCTCTGACGTTCCTCCTTGGTCCTGTCCTGGGCTGCCCTTCTTTGCTCACCCATTAATTCCCACAGCTCTGCCACGGCCGGATTCTGGACAAAGGGATTCACTCCCAAGTCTCTCCCCAAGCTTCGAAAGGTGTAACCAAGGGCCCCACTAGCTCAGCTCACGTGCCCTGTAGGCTCCTCAGTCTCAACACGCCCGCTTCCAGATGCATCTAAGAGTCAAGCGAAGACTTTGGGAGGCCTCACAGAGCAAGCTGTCCACATGGCGCCATGCTGGGACAGGCTTGCCTGACCTGGGAGACAGGAAGAGTAAGCAGGAATCTGTGCCTGTGTTCATTCAGCACTGCATCTCCGGAAGCTTCTAAAGCACCCCAACACCTCAGATGCCACGAACATTTGTTGAGAGGAGGAAAGGAGAGGGGGGTAGGGAGCCCAGGAAAGAGGGAACAAAGATGGAAACAATCTTAACTCAAAACCCAGCAATTTATACTAAACTTATGGCCTTGGGTAAGTGACTCAGCCTCGCTGACTCTAAGCCTTGATGTCCTCGTCTGTAAAACGAGGCAGCCACTCCACTCAGGGTTGCTGTGAACACTGAATGAGATAAATATGGATAAAATGCTTAGCATAGGGCCCGATGTGTAATGAGTGGTCCATACATGCTATTGTTATGACTCTTGATGAGGGTCATAGAGCTGGTGAGGACCACGGGTGTAAAACACGCCTGTTAGCTCAACATCCGAGCCCCTTCTCTCTGCTCTCACCTCCACCTCCAGCCATTTGTGTAACAGACCCTTTCCCAGCCAGCCCCAGTTTCCCACTGTCCCCTGAAGAGCCCTGTCCCCAGCCACACAGACACCTGTCCCCTCTGGTGAATGCAAATCCACTAACAACAAGCAGAGAACTACCAGGATCTGTTTCTACTAGCTTGATAAAGCCTCTTCAACAGCTCGGCTGTCCCTGACACACAAAAAAGGAGCGGGCGGAACCATTAGGATGCACTCAGCCTGTTCTAAACCTCGAGGCAGTCAGCCTGAGTCACCGTCCTTGTCAACGGCGCCTCTCAGCAGCATGGGAAGATTCTGTTCTGGGCTCTGGACCAGATTGCTCAGGAGTAAGAGGAAGCAGGAAGCTCGAGCCTCTCGCTCTCGCTGTTGCTGACCACGTGGCCACCGGGTTGGGGACACTAAGCCACAACCCTAGCGGGAGGGACAGCAGCCGAGGAGTCTGGTTCTAGACACAGAGCACTCATTTCTGCTCCAACGCCCTTCGATGCTCCCTGCCCCTCCAGCAAGTAGAAAGGGGTGGCAAGCAGTGACCTTCCCGGTCTGCGGATGTCCTTGACCACAGACAAAGGCTAATCGAAAGAGATGGCTTCGCTTGGCAGCTAAGGGAGTATTCTGGAGCCGTTCACCCTGGGTGTCAATTCCGAGTCTGCCTCTTACCGGCCACGCAACCTTGGGCAAGATACTTAACTTCTCTGAACCTCAGTCTTCTCATCTGTAAAAGGGGGTTGATAATAAGACTTCGCTCCTAAGGGTGTGATGTAACGCCGCAGTAAGGAGAGGACAGAGAAGCAGTGGTCCGCGTCCACCTTCCCAACGTCCCACTTGGTCAAGTCCATCAGCACAGGCACCCCCTGACATTTGACATGGATTGGGCGTTGGTATGAGTCCTCGAATGGCCCAGGCTGAGTAAAAAATCTATTCCATGGTGGAGGAAAGATGTTTGCTTTTTCCTGATTGCCACGAAGCCCCAGTGCCCTTGGGCCGCCAACTTGCCTCCAAGAAGAGAGGAGCCTTGGCCTGATGTTGACACTGAGGACAGAATGAAGATGACTCAGTCGGTCGAGCGTCCGACTTCGGCTCAGGTCACGATCTCACAGTTCGTGGGCTCGAATCCCACACCGGGCTCTGTGCTGACAGCTCGGAGCCTGGAGCCCGCCTCGGATTCTGGGTCTCCCCGTCTCTCTCTGCTCCTCCCCCGCTCACGCTCTGTCTCTCTGTCTCTCTGTCTCTCTCTCTCAGAAATAAGCAAACATGAAACAACAACAACAAAAAGGCTATTTGCCAACATCAGACTTCTGGTTCCTGAACAAACCTAGGGTCAGCAAGACCACGTCCTTGACCGCGTAAAACAGAAGAACCGGGGCCACGTGCCCTGCTACAGCATATCTCCGCGTCCAGCTCCCTGGCACGAATAGAATAAGAACATGTGAAATTGATTCAGCCCAGCCTGTGACAACCATCAGTGTCCCATGGATTGGATGCCCCCCAAGACCACTTGTGCTCAAATCTTATGCCTCTCTAATCAGTGTCTCCAGGCAACTCAGGCAGTGAACGTTTTATTCTTTCCTTCCCTCCCTCCTTCCCTCCCTCCCCCAACACATATTGATCAAGCATCTACTATGTGCTTGGTGCTCAGGGCGGAGGGGGCAGGAGGTGTGCGGAGGGTCCGTGGAGGAAGTGGCGTTTGAGTTTGCCCTTGTAGACTCAAGGCAAGATGAACCTGGCTAAGATCTGGATGGGCAGAAGGGACTCCAGGTGGACAGGGAACATGCATAGATGCCAGGAAACAGGAAAGACAAGCCATGTTCAGGGTCAATGAGTAGATAAGGTCTCGCGGGAACGGAGGGAGGACTGCGTAAGGGCAGCGAGGGCGCCAGTCTAAAAGGGCAGGTAAGATGCGATTGTGCCTTAGAGGGGTACCCCACCTCGCCACCTGCCCTTCGCTTCCCACAAGCTTGAAGTCAACCTGCAGAGACCAAGGAGAAGGGGCGGGAGACCCGGAGGCAGGCAGGTAGTTCCTCCTTCCAGGGAAGGATGGAGACAGGAAGGGAACAGTGACAATCACATGGTGCTCTGACTATAACGGCCAAGTATCCCTCTATTTGGAATGTATTGTACCTGGACTCTGACCATCCTGGTGGGCGTTCAGATTTGCATGGCAGTGTGGGAAACGTGACTAGATTGTCTATGGTCGAGCATCTAAATCTCTCACCGGCTGAACGATTTTGTTTGTGTACCATTCACCGGATGGTATACATGTTCGTGCAGATGCTTCCTTTCAAAGCACAGTTACATAGCAGCCAAGAGACGCTTACGCTTAGATTGGCTTCTTAGACGGGAGTTAGTTCCTATTATAAGACAGCTCCCCACCCCCACCTGCCAGTTCTAGAACAGAATCACAGGTGAACACGTTGGCTTCCTAAAGTATGCTGGGGTGGGGGTGGGGTGGGACAATGAAAAAGAGGGGTCTGTAGACTGCAGAACAGCCCCTTCTGCGGGGAGTTTGAGAGGACCGATGGGGTTCCCGGGCAGCCCGTCCTAAGTGTTCAATGCAGCTGGATGATTCAAGTAAGCAGGGGCTTCCTGTCCCAAATTGTCAACCAGGCAGCTCCTTCTGGCTTGTCCGTGGGATTCAGGGTTATCGGGGCACCCAAGAAACAATAATGGGAAACTTGTAAAATGTTTGTTGCTTCCCTTCTGGAGTACAAAAACCAAAAAGGGGTGGACTGCTTTGTGCCAAAGTGAGACACCACCATACTGGAAAGATCTGGTGATGCTGTTCGGGTAGGTTGTGTTAAGAACGCAAAACGCGGGGCGCCTGGGTGGCTCAGTCGGTTGAGCGTCCGACTTCGGCTCAGGTCACGATCTCGCGGTCCGTGAGTTCGAGCCCCGCATCGGGCTCTGGGCCGATGGCTCAGAGCCTGGAGCCTGCTTCCGATTCTGTGTCTCCCTCTCTCTCTGCCCCTCCCCAGTGCATGCTCTGTCTCTCTCTGTCTCAAAAATAAATAAATGTTAAAAAAAAAATTAAAAAAAGAATGCAAAACGCTACTTGAAGTACGTTGTTTTCTAAAAATGCCTCCATCAGGAAATGTTGGGCTGGGGAAGAAAGGAATCTCAGAACATTAGAGCTAGATTAAGGGAGGCTAAGACCTGATAACTGAATACATTGCGTGTCTGGATCTTCTGCTAGAGATGGAAAAAAATGCCATAAAAATATTACTGGATACTAGACCCTTACCAAAATCACAGTAAGAAACTGCTGCACACGCAGTAGGATGGCTATAACCAAAGATAAGCACGTGTGCTGGCAAGGGGGTGGAGAAAATGGAGCCCTCACACATTGCTAGTGGGAACGTAACATGGCATACCTAGGTGTGTACCCAAGAGGAATGAAGACATATGTCCAGACAAAAACATGCGCGCGTACGTTCATGGCAGCATATTCATAACAGCCCGAAAACGGAAACAGCCCAAATGTCCATTAACTGACAAACACACCAATGAAAGGTGGTACGCCCAAGCAGCAATAAAAAGAAATAAGCTGGGGCGCCTGGGTGGCTCAGTCGGTTGAGCGTCCGACTTCGACTCAGGTCACGATCTCGCGGTCCGTGAGTTCGAGCCCCGCGTCGGGCTCTGGGCTGACGGCTCAGAGCTTGGAGCCTGTTTCAGGTTCTGTCTCCCTTTCTCTGCCCCTCCCCTGCTCATGCTCTGTCTCTCTCTGTCTCAAAAATAAATAAAAACATTAAAAAAAAAGAAAGAAAGAAAGAAAGAAAGAAAGAAAGAAAGAAAGAAAGAAAGAAAGAAAGAAAGAAAGAAAGAAAGAAGCTAATAGGCCAGGAAAAGACACAGGAAAACCTTAAATGCATATTACTCAGTGAAAGAAGCCAGTCTGGAAAAGCTATACACGCTCTAGGATTCCAACTCTATGACATCCTGGAAGAAGAAAACTACAAAGACGGTAAAAAGATTCGAGGTTGCCAGAGGTTAACAGGGAGGGAGAAGTAAAGAAGTTTTTTTAGGGCAGTGAAACTATTCTGTTGTGATTCTGCAATAATGGATACACATCACTAAACGTTTGCCAAACCCTATAGACTGTACGACATCAGGACTGGACCCTGGTGTAAACCATGGAGTTGAGTGATATGCCCACGCAGGCTTTTCAGTTAAATGAAATGTACCACTTTGGTGCGGGATGTTGATGGCAGGGGACTGGACATATGTGGGGACGGGAGATGCACGGGAGAGGTCTGTACTTTCCGATCAATTTTCTGATGAACCAAAAACCCCTCTAGAAATAAAGTCTATTAAAAAAAAAACAAAAACAACGAAAGGCGACTCCCAAGCCAAGAAACGCAGGCAGCCTCTGGAAGGTGGAAAAAGACAAATGGATTCTCCCCAGAGCCTGCAAAAGACACACAGCACTGCCAACACGTAGATCTGAGCCTCGTCTTGAGACGATTGATGAGGCATCGAGCCCCAGCTCTGCCCTCCAGACTGTACAGGAATGAATCTTGTTTTCAGAGCACCGAGTCTGGGTGATTTGTTAACAGCAGCCGCAGGAAACTCCTGCGGTGGCGTTGTCTGCTGAATGCAGCGTGGTGGTTATGATGACGTTTGGGGGTGATGCTGGGGTTCACGGGGTCCGGAGCCGACGGCCAAGAAGGAATTCTTGAAGGCATCTTTGGTGCATAAAGGTGATTTCATTAAAGCTCGGGGACAGGACCCGTGGGCAGGAAGAGCTGCCCGGGACCAAGAGCAGAGACCGGTTATATACTATGGAGCTGGGGTAGGTCAAGTCCAGGGGAAGTTTCCGGTGAGATTTTCATATGCTAAAGAAGACTCACTCGGGGTACTGGAGGCCTAGCTGTTGCCCAGCTAAGGTGGTTTTTCCCTCTAGCAAAGCATTAACATTAAGACACAGGGAGTTCCTGGAGGAGCATTTTATCCCCCTGCCTCAAGTATCTGTCAATGGGCTGAGGTTATGAGGAAATGTAAGTCTACCTGCCATTTTCTTCTTGCCTCTGGTCCCCACATCACTATGGAAGGGTGACGTTGGGGCTCCGGGGAAATGGAGTCCACAGGTTACTGGACATTAGGCTATTGATAAGATTGCCTTTTTCTTGTAATTGACTAAGATACTTGTAAACTGATGGAGACCCATTTCCTGTAAGACTGTGATCTCTGTCAGCCATTTGTTTTCTTTCCTTCCCTTTGCTCTTGGACAGCCAGGAGGGCCTGAGGAATGTCACACAGATCCCACCTGGGGGTGGTCGGATAATGCCAGCTTGTGTTTGGCCCTCAGCCCGCCTCACTCACCCTCCCTCATCAGTTAGGTAAGAGGATAGCACTAGGAGAAGCTGATGGAAGGATATACTAGCAGCCTCTACACCGTATCTGTAATGCTCCTGTAAACCTAAAAGTACTTACGTTTTTCCTTAAAAGAGGCTAAGATTGGCCAAAACCCAACAGGCGAGGCCCCTTGTGCACAGTCCCAGTGTGGCGGGGCCCTGCTGTCTTCTTGCTCCTTCCTGGTCACAAGGAGCCAGGACAGAAAAACCGAAGACGAGGAAGACCAACCATCTCCTGAGGGCACTGCCCACAGGGGATCCTCACCACTGATTTGAAACAGTCAGTTTTCCAGAAGAGGTCAAGTCATCTGCAGCAGTAACCCATGAGCCCCTTGCAAGAGAGAAAATGGGTAATTGTGCAAGGATGCCGAGGTCGAGCGGTGACAAAGTAGAGAATGTGCCAAGTGTCTACCACAGGCTGAATAAATACGTGTTACGGAAAACGAGGACACTGTGCCAGCCGCCTGAAGCGTCGCTTGGGAAACATAGGCATTGGGGCGCCTGGGTGGCTCAGTCGGTTAAGCGTCTGACTCCTGATTTCGGGCTCGGCTCGTGATCTCGCGGGTCGTGGGTTCGAGCCCCGCGTCGGGCTCTGTGCTGATGGCTCAGAGCCTGGAGCCTGCTTCCAACTCTGGGTCTCCCTCTCTCTCTCTCTGCCCCTCCCCTGCTCATGCTCTCTCTCTCTCTCTCTCTCTCTTTCCCAACCATAAATACATGTTTAAAATTTTTTTTTAAAAAGAAAACATTGTTTTTATAGATTTCTTAAAAAAAACAAACACTGCTTTTTGTGTACCTATTCCTTATGCTGAGAAAAGTAGAGTCTTAACAACAACCTAGTTTCCCCTTCTTGAAAGTTTTATTATAATTATTATATTATTATATTTATTTTTTATTATATTATATATAATATTATATTATTATAATATAATTATATAATATATTATATAATATATATTATATAATATAATATATAATAATAATATATTATTATATATTAATATATTATTATATTTATACTATAAAATTAAGTGACTTTACAGAAAAAGATCGACATTAAATTCTAAGCCAGGGAACATGATACTCTTCGTGGGCAGTAACTTCTGCTCCGGGGCTACACAAGTGCCCACTTCACATGGACGAGCGCCTCCCCAGGCGAGTCCTCCCGCTTGTCCCCCGAGTCATCTTCCGAGGTGAGGGCATCTTCATATCTCCTCGACTGAACTCTCTGCTCCACCCAGCTCTCTGGGGCTGCCCTCGTTGGTAAAGAGTGTTTCTTTTCCTCCAGTTGTCCAGTGGACTCCACTTCTGAGCCACCCCCGTCCCACTGCACCTGCTGCCTCCTGCCCACACCCCTGCCTCGGCCCAGAGATTAGAGACAGTCAAGATAGCACAGCTTCCTGTGACCAGCTCCCTCCCGCCTGCAGGAGGAAGTCTCCACCTTCCCGACCTAGGAGATCATCAAGTTCCTCACAGTCCTGCTCACAGGCTCACTTCACCTCCACCCCCCCCCAGCCCTCCCCCCCTTCCCTACCCTTACCCCTTCCCCTCTTGCTTGGCCCCCACACACCCGCCAAACCATAGGGCCTGTTCCTTAGAGTAGGCAGGTCCCATGAGCACCTGGGACTCTGGGCTCAGGCCCCTCCCTCAGCCTGAGGGTGCTCACCTCCCTCCACCCTTGACCAGCTCATACTTTCTTTTTTATCTATTTGTTTTTTATTTAAGTATAGTTGATGACATGGGAAACAAAGGCAGAAGGAAATGGCAGATAAAATTAAATTTCCTTATAACCTGCTGCCCGTTGACAAATAGCTTGGGCTGGCAGAGTAAAATATTCCTCCAGAAACTTCCTACTGCCTTAATGTTAATGCTTTGCTAGAGGGAAAAACCACCTTAGCTGGGCAACAGCTAGGCCTCCAGTACCCCGAGTGAGTCTTCTTTAGCATATGAAAATCTCACCGGAAACTTCCCCTGGACTTGACCTACCCCAGCTCCATAGTATATAACCGGTCTCTGCTCTTGGTCCCGGGCAGCTCTTCCTGCCCACGGGTCCTGTCCCCGAGCTTTAATGAAATCACCTTTTTGCACCAAAGACGTCTTCAAGAATTCGTTCTTGGCCGTTGGCTCCGGACCCCACGAAAACCCCCCATTACCCCCAAACCTCATCAGTTGACGCACAGCGTGACAGCTTCAGGTGTACAACATAGTGATTCCACAACCCTGTAGGTTCTTTTTTTTTTTTTTTTTTCAACGTTTTTTTTTTTTGTTTTTTTTTTTATTTATTTTTGGGACAGAGAGAGACAGAGCACGAACGGGGGAGGGGCAGAGAGAGAGGGAGACACAGAATCGGAAACAGGCTCCAGGCTCCGAGCCATCGGCCCAGAGCCTGACGCGGGGCTCGAACTCACGGAGCGCGAGATCGTGACCTGGCTGAAGTCGGACGCTCAACCGACTGCGCCACCCAGGCGCCCCAACAACCCTGTAGGTTCTGCTGTGCTCGCCACAGTGCAGCTGCCACCTGTCACCAGACAGCTCTATTCCAGGGCCACTGACTGTATTCCCTGTGACTTGTTCAGTCCATGCATGTATCTCCCACTCCCCCTCACCCGTTTTGCCCGTCCCTCCTCCTCGCTCGCAGCCGTCAGTCTGTTCTCTGTATTTATGGGCCCGATTCTGCTTTTTGTTTGTTCATTTGGGTTTCTTTCTTTCTCTCTTCCTTCCTCCCTCCATCCCTCCCTTTTTCTTTCTTTCTTTCTTTCTTTCTTTCTTTCTTTCTTTCTTTCTTTCTTTCTTTCTTTCTTTTTCTTTCTTTCTTCTTCCCTCCCCCTTTCTTTCTTTCTTCTTTCCCTCCCTCCCTTTTTCTTTCTCTTTCTTTTTTTCTTCTTCCCTCCCTCTTCCAACCTTCCCTCCATCCTTCCCTTTTTCTTTCTTTTTCTTTCTTTCTTTCTTCCTTCCCTCCATCCTTCCCTTTTTCTTTCATTCTTTCTTTCTTTTTTTCTTTCTTTCTTCTTCCCTCCCTCTTTCTTTCTTCTTTCTTTGTTTCTTTCTTTCTTTGTTTCTTTCTTTCTTTCTTCCTGTCTTTCTTCTTCCCTCCCCCTTTCTTTCTTCTCTCCCTCCCTCCCTTTTTCTTTCTCTTTCTTTTTTCTTCTTCCCTCCCTCTTCCTTCCTTCCCTCCATCCTTCCCTTTTTCTTTCTTTCTTCCCTCCCTCCATCCATCCCTCTTTCTTTCTCTTTCTTTCTTTCTTTCTTTCTTTCTTTCTTCTTTCTTTCTTCTTCCCTCCCTCTTTCTTTCTTCCTTCCTTCCCTCCCTTTTTCTTTCTTTCTTTCTTTCTTTCATTCTTTTTTTTTTCTTTCTTTCTTCTTCCCTCCCTCTTTCTTTTTTCCTTCCTTCCTTCCTTCCCTCCCTCTTTCTTTCTTTCTTTCTTTCTTCCTTTCTTCTTCCCTCCCTCTTTCTTTCTGTCTTCCTTCTCTTTCTTTCTTTCTGTGTTTCTTCTTCCCTCCCCCTTTCTTTCTTTCTTCTCTCCCTCCCTCCCTTTTTCTCTCTTTTTTTCTTCTTCCCTCCCTCTTCCTTCCCTCCATCCTTCCCTTTTTCTTTCTCTTTCTTTCTTTCATTCTTTTTTTCTTTCTTTCTTCTTCCCTCCCTCTTTCTTTCTTCCTTCCCTCCCTCTTTCTTTCTTTCTTTCTTTCTTTCTTCCTCCCTCTTTCTTTCTTTCTTTCTTTCTTTCTTCTTCCCTCCCCCTTTCTTTCTTTCTTCTCTCCCTCCCTCCCTCCCTCCCTTTTTCTTTCTCTTTCTTTTTTCTTCTTCCCTCCCTCGTCCTTCCTTCCCTCCATCCTTCCCTTTTTCTTTCTTTCTCTTTCTTTCTTCCTTCCTTCCCTCCATCCGTCCCTTTTTCTTTCTTTCTCTCTTTCATTCTTTCTTTCTTCTTCCCTCTTTCTTCCTTCCTTCCTTCCTTCCCTCTTTCTTTCTTTCTTTCTTTCTTTCTTTCTTCCTTCCTTTCTTTCTTATCTAGATATAGACAAGAGAGAGGAAGAAGACCAACCATTTCTTGAAGGTTCTACTCAGAGGGAGTCCAAACAACTGATTTGGACCCACCTCCTTCTAAATGCCTCCTTCTCTCTGATGCCTACTTGCACCCCTCCTGGAACCCCCTCACTGACCACCCCCTCTGTTCCCAGAGCACATTGCTTGTCCCTTTCTGGTTGCTTCTGTCGAGTTTGCCCAGTACTCTGTGAGGTGTCTGTCTATCTTATCTTTTTTACCAAAGTCATCCATTCAGGGCGACTGTGTATGCTAGCAGCCAGCAGAATGGATGGGGCGTGGCTGAGGACAGCCTCTTGGGAAAGCAAGCACTGGCTGAGACCCACAGCCAAGGTCGACTAGGCCTGCGTCACAGCTCTGCCTCTTCCAACAGGGGCGTGACCTGGGACAGCCTCTCCGCAGCCGTGTGCCTCCATTTGCACATCTGTAACAGGGGATAATCATCGCTCATACTATTATAATGTACTGATAATACTAATTAGCCCTAATGTACTAAGAATAGTATATGTCACGGGATCGTTGCAGGATAAAATTAGTTAATCCACGAAAAACTCTTTTAAGTAGTGTTTGGCACACGGCAAGGACTCAGTAGGTTTTAGGTATTTATGTTGGGCAATTTCCACGTGGAATTTCTGTATCAGAGTCTCTGGGAGTAGGCCCAGGAGACTGCATTTTAAGTAAGCACCCCCAGGCGAGTCCACTGCATCCTGGCATGTGTGGACCGCTAACGAAACCCAAACCTCTCGTTTCATAAACGAGGAGCTTGGAGACCAGCGAGGGGGAAATGACTCACCCAGGCCCCACAAGGACTTGCATAAGCCACTGTTTAGTGTATCTTTCATCATTCAGGGGCTTGAACGCTCAAGAAGACCAACTTTTTTTGGTTTTCAGATGCTTTCCCCACCCAGGGCAGCCCAGAGGGGACCAGGGCCACAGGACTGGCCTGGGCAGGAAGTCCAGCTTTGGCCGATACACCCAACTCCTTTCCTATCTGCAGCCAGAGAAGCAAAGCCCACGAATTACCACTTACTCCATTTCCTCTGTTCTAAGCAACTCAAGTTCATAAACAAGAATGCCCTTGGGGCGCCTGGGTGGCTCAGTCGGTTAAGCGTCCGACTCAGGTCATGATCTCGCGGTTTGTGAGTTCGAGCCCCGCGTCAGTCTCTGTGCTGACAGCTCGGAGCCTGGAGCCTGCTTTGGATTCTGGGTCTCCCTCTCTCTCTGCCCTTCCCCCACTTGTGCTCTGTCTCTCTCTCTCTCAAAAATAAACAAACATTAAAAAAAAAAAGAATGTCTGACTATCAGACTGTTCGTCAGTCTGACCCCATCCCTCCAAGGGCAGAGGACCCTGCTAT